>NC_142934.1:26505146-26510146 GCF_046866305.1 Octopus bimaculoides
GATTTGAAATGGAAGAACTCTCTGTCCGGTCAATTCTGAATACATATGCCAATTCTGCGTAGATGTGTATCGACAAGACTATCAAATGTTGTTATACACCACTGGTCACAATGTGCTTCCTCGCACCCGATTGGTGGTCTGTAACACCAGTCCGTCACTAGGTAACCATCTACAGATGGGTGAAACGGAGCAACGAGAAAAAAAGGTATTTTACTCAAGAACATAACACACTACCGGTCTGGAAATCGAAACCACGACAGCTATATTTTACCTTCTACCAAATTTCACTGAAAACACACTATTTATCTGTAGGCTATAGCATAAGGTTACTTATTCAAGGTATTCAGAATGTGTCTAAAAATGAAACCATACGGTTGCAAAAGGAACATTTTATGAACACGTCTATAATTCAAATAAATAATTTTTCATTTCTAAGAACAGCGTCTGAAATATATAAAAAAATGAAATCTTGTATAATTCTTTAGTTCTATGGTTTGTGTTTTAGACAATGTGGCATACTTACACAAGTGATACTAGTTGGGAGGTCTGAATTAGTCCTCGGTTTGTCATGAAGGGAACAATCTCGTAGCTGGAAATGAAGAAAAAATTGCAATAAAGGATAGTCGTTCATGTCATGAACATAAGAAATGAAAATTTGTTATTAGAATACATACATGCATACACTCAAACACACACACACACACACACACACACACACACACACACACACACACACACACACACACACACACACACACACACACACACACACATATATACACACATACTCACACACCGAAACATACACACACATCCTCTCTCTTCCTTTCACACACACATATGTATGTATATCTGTGAATTTGTAAGAATAAGTAACACATATACATATGTAACTCTGTAAACTAGTCACCAAAGCTTGCATGCTTACATACATACATCATACATACATACCTGTATGTTCATACACGCACATATATACACACACATACATATATATATATATATATATATATATATATATATATATATATATATATATATATATATATATATATATGTATATATATATATATATATATATATATGTATATATATATATATATATATGTATGTATATATATATATATAGATATATATATATATATATATATATGTATGTATATATATATATATATATATATATATATATATATGTATATATATATATATATATATATATGTATATATATATATATATATATACATATATATATATATATATATATATGTATATATATATATATATATATATATATATATATATATATATATATATATATATATATATATACGTATGTATGTATGTATGCATGTGTGCGTGTATATATATATATATACATACACATATTTATATGTGTATGTATATGTTTATATATATGTGTATGTGTATATATATGTGTCTATATGTGTGTGTGTGTGTATATATATATACATATACATATATATTTGTATATATATATATATATATATATATATATATATATATATATATATATACGTATGTATGTATGTATGCATGTGTGTGTGTATATATATATATATACATACACATATTTATATGTGTATGTATATGTTTATATATATGTGTATGTGTATATATATGTGTCTATATGTGTGTGTGTGTGTATATATATATACATATACATATATATTTGTATATATATATATATATATATATATATATATATATATATATATATATATATATATGTCTGTGTGTGTGTGTGTGTGAGTGTATGTGTGTGTGCGCGCATGTGAGTGTGTTTGTATACACATACATCCGCACACGCACTCTTGTATAACCAGGAAAAGAGTGGAGAAGCGGAGTGAGGGAGAAGAGAAGAGATGGAAAGTGGAGGAAAGGCGGTGAGGAGAGAGGGTGGTAGCGAGATGGAGAAGAGATAACCCAAAACAAACAATCGAAGAAATTCAAAATTAAAAAGTATAACGCAATGTTAAAATAAAGAAAAGCAGGTTTATTTTATTCGGTGTTTCCTTATGTTTCGAATTACGTCTCTTCAAAGGAAACTAAATTTATTAAAGTTAATAAGTTCGTTTTATATATATATATATATATATATATATATATATATATATATATATATATATATATATATATATATATATATATATATATATATACATATAATCAGGAGTAAAGCAAAAATAAAACAGATAAAAGAATAAGTGAAAAAGAAAAAAAAAGCAACAAAGAACGAAAGTCGAACTATAAGAGAAGGAAGAAGACAAAAAGAAATAAGAAAAGAAGAAAGCTGAAGAAGGAAGAAGAATTGAAGGAGGGAAAAAGAACGAATGGAAGAAGTTAGCAGAAAAAACATATAATAAAGACTATATATATATATATATATATATATATATATATATATATATATATATATATATATATGTGTGTGTGTGTGTGTGTGTGTGTGTGTGTGTGTGTGTGTGTGTGTGTGTGTGTGTGTGTGTGTGATGTTTCTTATGCCACAATTATATGAAAATAAAATAAAACAATTTAACTTTAAACTGAAGGACTATTCCATACTTTTTAGTAGAGAACATGTTTATTAAACCTTTTCTTGATTCCCAAACACACGGTTTCGGGTTCAGTCTCATTGTGTGGTACCCTTGGGCAAGTCTATTCTAATATAGCCTAGGATCGACCAAAGCCTTTTGAGTGCATTTGGTCAACAGAAACTGAACGAAGGTGGCGAGCTGGCAGAAACGTTAGCACGTCGAGCGAAATGCTTAGTGGTATTTCGTCTGCCGTTACGTTCTGAGTTCAAATTCGGCCGGGGTCGCCTTTGCCTTTCATCCTTTCGGGGTCGATAAATTAAGTACCAGTTACGCACTGGAGTCGATGTAATCGACTTAATCACTTTGTCTGTCCTTGTTTGTCCCCTCTATGTTTAGCCCCTTGTGGGCAATAAAGAAATGAGAAACTGAAAGAAGTCTAACTGCTTGTGTCTCAGTGTCTGTATTTGTATTTCACCAGTGTCGGTGTGTTTCCGTCCATGCAACCTAGCGATTCGGCAAAAGTAACCGATAAAATAATTACCAGGCTTTACAAAAGTACTGGGTCGATTCAGTCGACTAAAATTCTTCAAAGCGGTGCACCAACGTCGGTACAGTCGAGTGACCAAAACAAATAAAAGATAAAAGGTATATATATATATATATATATATATATATATATATGTATTCTTTTACTTGTTTCAGTCTTTTGACTGAGGTCATGCTGGAGCACCGCCTTTAGTCGAATCAAATCGACTTCAGGACTTATTCTTTGTAAGCCTAGTACTTATTCTATCGGTCTCTTTTCGCCGAACCGCTAAGTTACGGGGACCTAAACACACCAGCATCGGTTGTCAGGCGATGTTGGGGGGGACAAACACAGATACACAACATATACACACATACATATATATATACATATATACGACGGGCTTCTTTCAGTTTCCGTCTACCAAATCCACTCATTTATATATACATGTATATACATGTATGTACGTATGTATGGCTCAGTGGTTAGGGCGTTGCACTCACGATTGTGAGATCGCGGGTTCGATTCCCAGACCGGGTGTTGCGTTGTGTTCTTGAGCAAACTGCTTCATTTCACGTTGCTCTGCGATCATTTCGTCATTTGACATGTAGCACATGGTGCACCTATACAAGTAATGTCGATTTGATGGAGGGAGTCAGCTTATATGAACACAAATATTTGATCACTATAAACAAATCATCTGTGTAGTTGTTCAGTAAGAAATTTCCGAACCCTCATACGAAGTCTAACGACGGGAGAGTCCATGATACACACGCAAACAAACACACACACACACACACACACGCACACACACACACACACACACACACACACACACACACACACACACACACACACACACACACATATATGTATATCTATATACATATATACATACATACATCTATGTACATGTGTGTGTGTGTGAGTGTGTGTAGAACAGATAATGAACGTAGGATTAGGGAGAGTGGTATGGAGAACAAATATGTTCAAAATATATATAAGAAAAAAACCATGTGACCCTTTCCTTACAAAATACTACGTACTAAAACATACGAACCAAATACGAAAGATACTCTTAGTTTAATTTTCTGGTAGATACAATTTAAATGGAGAAAAAAAAGGTAAGTTAGATAATGTGAACTCGTCAGAGCGTCCGAAAAATGCCTTTCCCAATTTAAACCAGTTATATAAGTTAAGTTGTGAGTCCAAACGAGGCTGATAAAATAAAATTTGGAGGGATTTCTCAATGACACCCTGTTTAGATATTTTCATTTGACCAAAGCTTCCGGATACAGTGATGCTATGGTTGGTTAGCGAAATCGTACAGAATAATCTTTTAAAATTAATTTTGTCGTTTCTCTGATTTGCTTTGTTTATAATTTTCCGAACTATCAGTGGGGTATTTGTGGCGCCGAAATACCAAACATTGAATATTTGTATAAATTTTATATTGTAATATAATAGAATTATGATTTTGCTTCTAAGTATTTAATAGTACTCAGAATTGCTCTGTATACAATTTACAATTAGTAACATATAAACACAGTCGGGCATGCGCAAAGAAACACACGTACGCACGCACGCACACAGAAACACACCCATGTACATCCTACTATGTGTGGAACTGAGTCAAACTCATCAAAAATATACGTAACACCTATCATATGTATTGAGTGCCTTTCTTTTCTTTGTCAACTGATTCATATATATATATATATATATATATATATATATAACATTTTTGTATTAATTCTGCTGCTGTCGCTAATAATAATTTTGTTTTTAATAAGCCCGATGGCTATTCACAACACTAGAGCCTGTTTAGACACTGTGATTTTATGTATATCGCTAGCAGGGATATCGCCACTATCTCCAGCACCAGCACCTACCATCGACAAGGCTAAGGAACGCCGAA
>NC_142934.1:26515146-26547646 GCF_046866305.1 Octopus bimaculoides
AACAAGTGAAATATAACTGTAGAGCAAATGGCTTTATGTTAAATATTTAATATTTTAGCAAAGAAAATCCATTTTTGAATAACAGAATGCAGAGACTTTGTTAAAACATTAATTTTTTTGAACACATTCGTACACACACACACACACTAACACGTACCTACGTGTATATGTATGTATGTATGTATGTATGCATGCATATATGCATGCATATATGCATGCATATATGCATGCATATATGCATGCATGTATGTATGTATGTATGTATGTATGTATGTATGTATGTATGTATGTGCTTATGTATGTATTGTATTCTATGTGTAATTCTTTCGTCCCATAACGCGAGATAATAACCCAGACATAGTAATTTGAGACAGAAGAGATTCGATGTACAGTCATGGCAATCACTTGCCTAGCAGACGTCAGCATAAAGCTAAGGACCAGCGGAAAAGAAAACACTCTGAACTACTGTGAAATCTACAGCTACTCTACCCGGATTACAAGTTCAAATTTATACCTGTAATTATTGGATCCCTAGGATATGTAACAAACTGCCTTGGCACCAATCTTGGAGAATTAGGGGTTTCAAAACCAGAAAGGAAAAAGCTAATTTGAAGCTTACAGATACAAGCCATCAAAGGAACAGTAAAAATTTGTAAAACTTCCCAGAAGTTTAGCATTTAAGAATATATTTCCTCTGAAGTCTCAGTCCAGCATATTGGAGGCCAACAAGTGACGTGATCTGAAACCGCGCATCGAAATTGAGATCACTTCATCGTAGAAGAGTCATCTTTAACCAATTACAGTGGTTCAGCATCAATGGTTTAATGAGTTTAATGATTTGATTTTATGGCATTCTTTAAAGTTGTTTAAAATAACAATCAGGATAATAATTGTTAGAAACGACATTAGTATAAGACAACAGTAGAATATGCGGAACACATATATTCGTCAATAATAGGTGATAAGTAACTAATAATGAGTTCTGCTTTTTATATTCTGAACATCTGACCAAATTCTGGCTCAACTGTTATATCTATCTATCTATCTATCTATCTATCTATCTATCTATCTGTCTGTCTGTCTGTCTGTCTGTCTGTCTGTATGTCTGTCTGTGTGTGTATGTATGTATGTATGTATGTATGTATGTATGTATCTATCTATCTATCTATCTATCTATCTATCTATCTATCTATCCATTTATGTATATATGTGTATCTATCTGTGAATGTAACTAAGTATACATTGTCTGCCTGCCTGCCTGTCTATCTATCGGTCTAACTGTCTGCCTGTCGGTCTGTCTGATTGACTGTCTGTCTCTATCTTTCTATCTTTCTATCTGCCTGTCTGTATCTATGTGTCTTTTTGTGTCTGTTTCTCTTTACACGCGCGCGCGCGCACACACACGCACGCATGCACACACGCACGCATGCACACATGCATGCACGCACAATGTGTATATCAACGTAGAACGGCAGTGACTAAGGTTTTGTCTGAGAGAAACTTCTCTTTAAGTAAATTTGTATGTTATAATATAAAGCATGTTTAGAATGACGTTAGCAGCTCGTCAGACATCCCTGTTTCAGATTAATTTTGTCTCCTCAATGACAGACATTCCAATCATTCTGAGCGAGGCTGGAAAGTTCCTTCCTATATAGAGAAATAGACAAAGCATCCGCAGGCATGGCTGTGCGGTAAGAAGCTTGCTTCTCAACCTCATAGTTCTGGATTCAGTCTCACTGCGTGGTACTTTGAGCAAGCGTCTTCTATTATAGCTTTGGGCCGACTAAAGTACTGTTAGTGGATTTGAGTGGAAACTGAAAAAAACAAACCCGTCGTTATATGTGTGAGTGCGTATGTGTGTGTGTGTGTCTATGTCTCTTACCACTGCTTAACAACCTGTGTTGGTGTGTTTACGTCCCCGTAACGTAGCGGTTCGGCTGAAGAGACCGATAGAATAAGTACCAAGCTTAAGAAAAAAGTACTGGAGTCGATTCATTCGACTAAAAATTCTTCAAGGCAGTGCTCTAACATGGTCGCAGTCTAATGACTGAAATAAGTAAAAGAAAAAATAAAAGAAAAGATTTATGCGAAAACTGGCACCCATTTTTCACCACCCTGATTAACGCTGTTGCACAAAAGGACTAGTCCGTTTGTATGAGCAGCAAAAAATATTTTTTGCTGTTAATACCGAGGAAGCTATCCAATCAATTTGCACAAGGACCAATCAGCTTGAGGAAATGCGTGAATGCTATGTAAGTTCTTAAGAATACCAGTCGCCTTTCCAGCGTTTCTTATTACTATAAAATTTACCTCTGACTCTCACGATAGCCCATCCAGTGATATAAGGGTTATTTTCTAACCGTATGGAATGAAGGAGTGGAGTGGAGAACTGTTTACTGAGCACAAACATTTTACTGACGCGTCGTGCCTTTCAGTACACTTTAAAATTATATATACATACTCATACACATTCGACTCTTCCTTCCTACTTAACTTTCCACAGAACTCCCATCAGGGCGCTACCATCACGCTCACCGCTTTTATCAATCATGTTTTCCTCTTTTACACTCATCTTTTACTTTTTTCTAAACTTTTCTTCGGATGAAGAACTAACGCCCGAGACGTGAAGACTTTCCGTTCCTTTTTAAGTGGTAAACTAATACAACGTTTGCTAAAACTTGTCTGCTCGGTGTTGTCTTTTATGTTTTTGTTCATTGTCCTCACAAATATATGTATATGTATGTATACATACATACATATATATATATATATATATATATATATATATATATATATATATGTATGTATATATATATATATATGTATGTATATATATATATATATATATATATATGTATGTATATATATATATATATATATATATATATAGATGTGTGTGTGTGTGTGTGTGTGCGTGTACCTGCATAGATTTACATATCTGTATATATATATATATATATATATATATATATATATATATAAGATACAGAAATAAATTTATTTCTCAAACGCGTAATAATGCTATAAATAGTGTGATCAGGATAAATTATCCATTTATTGCAGAAAAATACGTTACTGGCCAGCCATGAGACTCGAACTCACATCTCTGTGATTACGTGTCAAGTGTTTTACCATTAAACTAAACTGCCCAGCAACGAATTCTTCCGCAATTTTAGAACTTGGTCAGTTTAGTTTAATGGTAAAACACTTGACGCGTAATCAGAGATGTGAGTTCGAGTCTCATGGCTGGCCAGTAACGTATTTTTCTGCAATAAATGGATAATTTATCCTGATCACGCAATTTATAGTATTATCACGCGTTTGAGAAATAAATTTATTTCTGTATCTTACAATACTTCTCAACGCTTCTAAAAAAGAACAAACTTTGTTTGTTTACTTTCATCGTAAAGTTGAATATATATATATATATATATATATATATATATATATATATATATATATATATATATATATATTACATTTCTAAATCTCTCAGAGAGATTTATACAGTAGCAGCACGATAAGGTGATGTTATGTTGCCAACTTAATGTGACAGTCCCATGAAAGGGAAGAATGCTACTGCTATTTAGCCCTAGGAAGCACCGTTTCCAGTTGGCCTTGACACATTTTCTGTTCCCCCTTTGAAAACATAAGGACACAGAAAATGTGTCAAGGGATAAATAGCAGTAGCATTCTTTCCTTTCATGGGACTGCCACATTAAGTTGGCAACATAACTTCAACTTATATATATATATATATATATATATATATATATATATATATATATATTTGTATGTATATGCATGTTTAAACAGTTGCAGTGTCTTAAACTATTTAAACCTCAGCAATGTGTCGAATATTTTGGCTGTAAATTTCCAATGTTCATTTATTAAATAAAAATGGAATATTATTTCATCTGATTGTGTTTTAGATGAAGCGAAGATTGATAAAGTGAAATCATGTAAATTAAGTAGAAAATGCCTCGGGTATATTTCGAGTATATAATAATAATAATAATAATAATAATAATAATAATAATAATAACAGTGATGATGATGATGGTGATGATATTACTGCTTGATAAATGACTAGTTTTGACATCCATTATTCATAAATGATTTCTCTAAATGCTACTCTCTAAATTGGCATTTTAAGTAGAAGTAAAATGACGTTGTTTGTTCTAGTGAACTATCTTTGGGGAAGACGAAGGAAGCAGAAATATGTATATTGAAAATATAACAGCAACAAAGAGCAACAGCAACAAAAACAACAGCAACAACAACAGAACGACAACAGGAAGAATGTAATCAGAGCTGCCATTAGAGAAGACAAGAGATTATGTTTGGATGCTGTCATTATCTTTGGAAAATCAACATTATTAAACAGCACAGCTGTAGAATTCGCAGTCCAGCGACATCTTAATTCGATGTTGTTCATTTTCCAACAGTTTCTTGATCAAGCGCTGATGAGTAATGTTTTCTGAATTAAGCAAAACGTCACACATTTGATTAAAAAAAACAAAAACAAAAAAAAAACAGTGACGGCATCGTTGTAACATCCAATCTTTTCTCAACGGCATGAATAAAACTGAGAATGACAACTAGCCACACCTCGTCCGCTCGGCAGGATTTTAACTCTATCCTACTCAGGGGCGATTTAAAGTAATATTATAAACCTTTTCCTTTTAAAAATTGACTCTATACTTTTAAGGGGGAAAAATAAACGAGAGGTGGCGTTCGAGGTATAGGTGGAGCAAATCACAGAGAGATAACATCATGTTATACAGTTCTGATTACCGTGTCAATGAAATTTCAACGACACGTGTAAAATGTCTGAAATTAGTACAATGAGTGTAGAGTTATCATTGTTGTTTAACCCTAGGTCACACTGATTGTGCAGACCTATGATTAAAGACGTTCCTCCAGGATCATCCGTCAATTTTATCCCTCAAGTTCAGTCTTACTGCGTGACACTTTGGGCAAGTGACTTGTATTGTAGTCCAGAGCCGACCAAACCTTGTGGGTGAATTTGGTAGCAGGAAACTGAAATAAGCCTGTTGTATACACACACACACACACACACACACATGCACACACACACACACACACACACAAACACACACGCGCGCACACGCACACACACACACACACTCACACACACACACACACACACACACACACACACACACACACACACACACACACACAAGCATCCATCATTGACAAGACCAAGGAAGGTTCAAATCACATGATCTGGTGATCTCAGCGCTGGAGATGGTGGGGGAATTATCTCCATGTAAATAAGCGATGTAAATAAGTGCATTTTGCAGGAAAAGCCAATATGAGAGTTTCTTTCATGGTATCAACCACAGTATAATTTGTCATAACAGAACAGCCCCATTTAAGTGGGGATAAAAACTACCTCTCGGTATTAATACTGCCTCTGTCGATAATGAATATTTTTTAACAAGCCCACTGGCTAATCGTGACACAAGCGCCTGTTCTGGTACAGTTATTCTATATATCTTTAGCAGGGTCGAATTGCTGCTATCTCTAGCTGTCGAGAGTCCGTCATTGACAAGACCAAGGAAGGTCGAAATCATGTGATCTGGTGGTCTCGGCGCTGGAGATGGTGGGGATTTATCTCTCCACCAGCGATATGAAAATGAGTGAATTTTGCACCAAAAGCCAATATAAGAGTTTTTCTCATGATATCTAAGCGCAGTACAGTTTGTTCTAATGGAATGTTCACGTTTAAGTTTGCATGAATTTTACCAATTTTATATGGAATCATCTTTATAGATTATCACATGATACTTGTTGCAGTTAATTGACTTTTAGTTTTTTTTTTTAGCAGTAAATATGGTCTATTTTACGTTTTTATCAATAACATGAAAACTCTTACGATTACTTTAACTGTTACACCGCTCAATCATCACTGCATTTTAGTTTTAATTTTAATTAATTAAAATTCTGGAGTACTCCCCTGTCTTTCTACACCAAAATTTATCTTTAAACTAACGATTGTGTATCGTCATTAGGGACGTAATTTTAATTAAAATTTTTTAGTTTACTACAATGAAGTACATTAGCACCAATTTTACTATCAACAGTATGAAAGGATTATGAATTTGGTAGTTGATGATCTCTCATGTTGTACACACGCACACACGCACGCACACACACACACACACACACACACACACACACACACACACACACACACACACACACACACACACACACACACACACACACACACACACACACACACACACTGTAATCAAAGCAAATGTTTGGACAGAACAGCGAAGCGGTAGATCGAAACAAAATACACCTATATTAAAAAATGTGAAATGGGGAAATTTTGTTTACCTCTCGATGTTGCGTCCGTACAGTGAGCGTAGAAGCGAGAAGGTGGACAAACGTGTAAGATATACCAACTGACTCCATGCAATCTTTATTACTGACAGATGAATTCATTGGTTGCCTGTGATCTGAGGCTGAAGGACGTTGATCTGGTTCCTAATTATGACACCAGATGAACTGAAGCGATGTAGTTTTACGACAAGAAACAAAGAAAAAAAAAAAATCAGCAGTAGATTATAGCTCTTCATTACGTCGTGGTAGTTGTATATCTTAAACATGCGACCATCTGCTCGTTTGTAGACTCACATAATAGAAACATAGTCGAGAACTAAGCAAAATTCTACTTTTCACATTTTAACTTTTAGGACGTTTAGGTACATCATATTGCCGTAAGAGTTATCGCCCTGAAACCGCAGGCGCATTGTGTCGCATCGAGAGGGGAGAAAACTCGTACGGTGACATGATGCGCCTACAGCATGTTAAAGGTTAAAAAATAAAGTATATAACTTCATCACCACATTTTAGATTAGTGCAGTACTATATTTAAATACTGTAGTTGTTCTTTAATTCCTATAATACATCTTAAAAGTGAATGGAATTATATTAGAAGACAAGACGACACTTTGTAGTTATGTTCTTTTTATATATACAATCAAGATTAGTGCAGTCTTTTGTTGTATGGTATATTGCATAATCGCTGTGAGGTATCTATTATCAAAGTTAACATCAGTGAATTTTAAACCGAGGATATTCATGGATTGTATATATTATGACATCAGACCACGTGAATTTGATAATATTGAAGCTTATATGATCTAATCTGATTGAAAGCAGTCTTTCAGTTTCCAGGCACGAATCTTCCACTGTTATTTCCCTAGCAACAAAATTACATTTCTTTTTTTCTTATATTCTTTCCATTGTTGCAGTCGTTGGATTGCGGCCAAGCTGGGGAAGAGTTTAGTAGGTCTATAGAATTCAAGTACTTAAGTCGGGTAGTTATACTGTCGGATAATTTCTGTCAAACTGCTTGTTTATGGGGCTACAAACAAACTGACATAAGTTGTCAATCAGTAAGAACAAAACAAAGCTGCACCCCACTATATATGTATGCACCCCGCGGGGTTAAAAATGAAAGTAACATTGAGAAAAAAAGAAAAGAAAGAAAATGCATATGGCAGAACAGCGAAGCAGTGCAATGTTAATAGGTTATCAAGTGCAGAGGAACTTTGGTGCAGTCGTGATACATTTATTGCATTGTGAGTAATCTAAGCACTAAACCGTAGCATTATTGATACTGGTGCTTGTACTGTATTAATAGTGTAGCTACTACAGTATCACCTTCAGCGACTTTGCAACTAAACATAACCACAATCTCCACAATAAGCTATACAACTATTACCACACTGCTACACTATCCGTGCCACCACATCACATTACTACCGATTCCGACATTGATTTTAAAATTTTGGCACCGGACCATCAAGTTAGGGGGTGGGGAGGCTGGGTAAGTCGATTACATCAGCCTCCAGCTCTCTACTGGTATTTATCGACCCTGAAAGGATGAAAGACAAAGTTCTCCTCAACAGAATTTGAATTTGGAATGTAAATATGTCGCAATGCATTTTGTCTGATGCTCTACTAATTCCTCCAGACAACAACAACAGCAGTATCACTAGCAGAAATATTGGTTCCAAATTTTGGCACAAGGCCAGCAAGTTCGGGGTGGGTTAAGTCGATTACATCGACTCCAGTACTCAACTGATACTTATTTTATCGACTATGAAAGGATAAAAGTCAAAGTCGACCGCGGCGGAATTTGAACACAGAACGTAACGCTGCTAAGCATTTTACCCTGGGTGCTAACAATTCTGCCTGCCTGCCGCCCTATAATTGACACCGATATTGTTACACA
The DNA here is from genome assembly GCF_046866305.1 of Octopus bimaculoides. Classification (NCBI taxonomy): domain Eukaryota; kingdom Metazoa; phylum Mollusca; class Cephalopoda; order Octopoda; family Octopodidae; genus Octopus; species Octopus bimaculoides. The sequence continues at coordinate 26,523,428 of NC_142934.1, forward strand.
ATCACTGGAAGAAGTGCTGCAAAGCATTCTGTGCAACGTGCTAACGATTCTGTCAGCTACCCGCCTTCACTTAGGCATAAAATATTATAACTTAGAGTAGACACAATAATGATTTCAAATTTTGGTATAGGGCTAGCAGTTTCTGAGGGAAGGGAGAAGTCGATTACATCGACCCCAGTATTCAGCTGGTACTTATTTTATCGACTCCGAAAGGATGAAAGGCAAAGATAACTTTGGTGGAATTTGAAATCGGAATGTAAAGACGGACGAAATGCCACTAATTGTCACATCTTGAATTACTTTTATTTTATATTTGTATGTTCACTTTCTGTGTTGTATATTTGTTTATTTCTTGTTTGTTCATTTTGTGCCATGTTTGGTCCCTTGTTCGTTTGTTCTCCATTTCCCAACGGCATCGTGCTGTCGGCATCACCATAAGGGGATCAATATTGTCATTGAAGGCACGAAATTGAAGAAGATTTGGTGACCTTCTGTGTCTATTTCCCGTGTGGGTATCTGTTTTCCGGTTCTGACGCTTGCTGCCTAGAGTAGGCCCAATTTTTGGGTGTATTTAATTCTATATCTATTTCGATCAACTATTTGGATATGTAAAGTGACATTAGGGAGCAGAGAAAGTAAGAGAAGAGACATACAGCGAAAGAGAGCAAGAGAGAGAGAGAGAGAGAGAGAGAGAGAGAGAGAGAGAGAGAGAGAGAGAGAGAGAGAAAGACAGAGAGAGACGGTAAAAGAACGAAAAAGAAAGAGAAAGAGATAAAGAAACGGAGACAAAGGGAAAGAGCGAAAGAGTGACCTTATATTAGTAAGAAATCGGCGTGACATAAACAAAGCAATTGTCACTTCGCCCGCATTCGTGGGTGAAGAGTTCGAATTTGAGTGGGCAGCACTTCTGAAAACATAAAGCAAAAAAACAAAGAAACAAAAACAACAACAACAAAAAACAAAAATCAATAATAACAACAATATTAAGAACAAAAAGCTTTGAAACAGTTGTAAAGAGATAATAAAGCCATAAGGTTGGTTAATTGATTAAAGGATAACAGCAATGCATTATGGGAAGGTACTGTAAAAAATGATAGTGCTAGTATGTGTGTTTGTGTGTGTGTGTACGCGGCTGTGATACACACACACACACACACACACACACACACACACACACACACACACACACACACACACACACATATATATATATATATATATATATATATATATATATATGTGTGTGTGTGTGTGTTTGTGTGTGTGTGTGTGTGTGTGTGTGTGTGTGTGTGTGTATCGGAAGAGCATCTTGCTCTTGTTTTGCTGTATATTAGTAAATGAAGAACTGAGGCAAGTGGCAATGGTGTCTTCATTTAGTTCATGCTTCACCGTTTTCTTTCAGTGGTCATTATAGTTTGGACCGATGCACGCTGTCCATTTGCAATTGAAACATTTGTCAATCAGTAAAAGTGGGAAGTATTACCGCATCGTATACATACATACATATATACATACATGCATGCATACATGCACACACACATGCATACATACATACATACATACATACATACATACATGCATACACACAAACATACATGCATACATACATGTATACATACATACACACATACATATATACATACACATACATATAATATAAATATATGTATATATATATAAAATATAATATATATGTATATATAATACAATATAATATAATATATATATAACACACACACACACATATATATATGTATAACAAATAGTTTTTGAACATTTAGAATGACGATGCTAATATATTTGGAAAACGGTCTGTAGAGATGGTATCATGTTCTTAGACATTTAAGATAATTATACGTGCGTGTGTGCGTGTGCGTCTGCGTGCATGTGTGTATGTATATGTGTATGTGTGTGTGTGTGTATGTGTGTGTGTGTGTGTGTGTGTGTATGTGTGTGTGTGTATGTCAAACAGTTGTGGGAAATTCAATATGATAATGTTAATATTTATGGAAAATGGCATGTAGTGTTGTCACAAGAAGCGGATATAAGAAGCAGCATGAATGTCGAAATGCAAAAGAACAAAGAGAAAAAACAAACAAACTAAAAAATGAATTAATAAAACAATATTTGAAACAAAACAATAAAAATAATTAATGAAACAAAACAAAATAAATGTAATATAATCAATAAATATACAAGCAAAATTTAATCAGTTAAAATAGGGTTAAAAATAGAATTCCAAAAATATATAAAAATTGCAATTAGCGAATTTATTGAAGCAAAGAAAGCAAAATTTTAAGAAAAGCAGGAAGTTATACAACTTGCTTCCGTTATCGTTAACACTATTAATGCACACAGTAACGCATATACTCGAGGGTACTGGCAGTAAATATTTATTAGTACACCCGTCTTGTGAGACGGGTGTACCGTATTTTGCGGAATGGCAGATGCTGCATCGCGGAAGACGCATCTTGATTTTGGAAATGTAATTCGAGGTGAAAGATTCTTTTATATAGGCGCAGACGTGCCTGTGTAGTTCAGAAAAATGCTTCCCAATCATGTGGCATTGGGTTCACTCTCGATGTGCGGCACCTTGGGCAGGTACCATCTGCTATAGCTCCGGACTGACCAAAATCTTGTGAGTGGATTCTGAAATCCACTCTAGATAGACGGAAACTGAAAGAAGTCTGTCATATATATATATATATATATATATATATATATATATATATATATATATATATAAGCAAAGCACTCAAACACTGAGATTTGAAATCAGATGTTGCTACTGTTCATATCATCTGTGAATAAATTTTAAAGTTGATATCACCAGCAGTGACATAGGTGGATCACAGGCGCAATAGCATTAAATAGCTATGAATTGAAAATTTGCACGAAGCATAATGATGCTTAACGAGCATCTACCTGCTAGAAATAAGAGCTAAAGTCTTAAATTAATCCACCGTACTGCACCAACATAACAGAGAAAAACAGTATACGAGGAAAACAGAAAGAATTAAAACATCTAATAGCACAAATAAAAATATTATGCAATTAGGATATACACAGACCAGGTTTCGGCTTTTGGGTATTTAAACCCTAAGCCTCATCAGTGTGGCCTACCGGGTAATAATCCATAAATGTCACGTTCAACTCTGACTGTGCAACTGGTTTTGTTTTACGCTAAAAAAAAACAGAGCACGTGGTGCATAAAAATTTATAAGCAAAACATTCAAGCACTGAGATTTGAAATCAGATGTCATTACTGTTCATATCATCTGTGGATAAATTTTAAAATTGATGATATCACCAGCAGTGACATAGGTGGATCACAGGCGCAATAGCATTTACACACACATATACCCTTGTGTATGCATGTGTATGCCTTTGTGCTTGTCCTCCACAATCGTTTGACATTCGGTATTGGTTTGTTTATGCCCGCCCCCCATAGCTTAGCAGTTCGGCAAAGGAGACCTAGAGGATAAGTACCAAGCTTACAAAGAAATAAGTACTGGGGTCGATTTGTTCGACTAAACCCTTTAAGGCGGTGTTCCTGCATTACCACTGAAAGAAGATAAAGTCCCATTCATATGATCGTACAAAGTAACCAGCAGGCATGCGCTAAATTACTGTTATCAGACAAAATTGGCGAGTAAAGCAATGGAGTGCTCATGCCCATCGTTGAACGAAATTCACCAAACAATGACTGCCTACCTGGCGATTTGCTGCTGAGTTTTATTGTAGTAAACAACACCGTACCCTTCGCCTTAACTATCCTACAATTATTCATATAACACGCCATGGTGATCATAGCAAATCCACCACTACTGACCACCTGCAGCAGTGGTTCTCAACAAATTTTTATCTATGGACTCCTTTTATTACTATTTTATTCTGATAGACCTCCATAAACATTTGATGTTTAAAAAACTAGTTTTATAGATACTTCTTTCAGAATTTCTATTTAGTTTTTTTACACATTCACTTGCATACGTTAGCAAGAAACATGTTGAACTAAGATAAGTGTTAGAGAAAAAAAACCTAGCTGTTTCTTGCAATAAATTCAACTAATGCAAATTTTTTTCATGGACAATTAAAATAATACTGTGGATCTCTAAATTACTATATGGCTTTTGTGAAACCCCCAAAATCTTATATGGACCCCGGTTGAGAACCGCTGACCTGCAAGATACCGGCGCTCGATTGTAACCGTTGCCAACCACCCCGTTGATTTCAGACAACCACAGCAATAACTTCTCAGCTAGCATTATGGAAGACGCAAGGTAAATTTTTAAAAATGCAAAAACGAATCTCTTCCATGCCGCAAAATACGGTGATAGTAAAAATTTACCGGAAAAGAGCACGGAATTGGGTGGGGGGATGTAAAAGATTATATGGTTTGGACAAAAAGTTCTTTCACAGAATAAAACAAACACCCAAATCCTTCTTTTCTTTTCCTTTCTCCATGAGGTAGTGATAGCTATTCCAAAAATCCGCCGATCAGAGTTTGTAGACGGGTGTAAAAGTAAATATTTACCCTAGCGTTTACACACCTCACACACACAAACAGATAAATACCTCTCAATATATAGTCATATATATTCAATTAGACACTGAAATTTTCTTTTGGTGCAGAGAAGAGAGGGGATAATTGAGTAAATTGACCCCAGTCCCCCCGTTTCTGTTCTTAATATACATTCACGGAAACGAGAAATACTGAGTGTAGTGTTGGAGAATAAAAGCTTTTAATTGATTGAATGAACACTTAAATAAACTCTGTTACGAGTATTGCGTACTTTCTTCTCTAGTGTCAAAACATATATGCGTTTCTGGAAATGCGCACATGCGCACATACACACACTCAAACACAAAACACAAATACACACACACGCACGCAAACACATGAACAAACAGATAGATGACTTCCTCAGAATTTACACCAGTCAAATATTCATTCACAAGGCTAAGGGCACCCTGTGCGCATGCTTTTCATAATAGTGTTATCCTACATTTTGAAGACAATTTCATCACGGAACTGTCAAATATAAAACAACGGAATAAAAATCCGATCAGCAGCACTTGAGACACATGACGTCCTCAGAAATATATATTTTTTTTGTAAAATTAACAAAAATTCTCACATATTATATACCGCGATCATGTATATACATGCATATGCATGCTCTTTTTATATTACATAAATATATCATCTTTTCGCTCTCCTCATACAATCTCTCCACTACTCCCCATCTCACCTTTTCTGTCATGTAATTATACTTACGTCAGAGGGATCAGCAACAGAAGCCTGGAGCGCGATTAGATTGTCTTCACCAGTGTCGCTCTGTAACGAAATCATGTTAACATGAGTGAATGTTACTTGTAACTACACATAATAAATAAATAAATAAATATACATACACACACACATATATGAAGTTCATGCCTTTGACCACATTGAGTTGTTTCTTTTCGTACTCTCCCCCTCTCTCCATACGTACATGATATATATATATATATATATATATAATCATAAATATACAGGGATTAGCATTGAGTTACTTCTCCAACATGGTTTTACCGATAAATGGTTTTACCGATAAAGGTTTTTTCATACTGAACTACTTGGCAAAATTGTTAATTATTAATTCTATTATTAATTGACGATTCCCTGCCCTTATTCTTGTATATATATATTATATAGATATATATATATCACAGTATCGACCAGACTATCAGACGTTGTTATACATCGCCCGTCACAATACGCTTCGCATTGTTTTAGCTTTCGAATGACGCCACTCTGCTGGCAAGGCGAGAATACCGACATTCCTCCTGATCAGCTGAGTGGACTGGAACAGCGTGAAACGAAGTGTTTCGCTCAAGAATACAAAACGCCTCCCTGTCCATGAGTCGAACCCATGACCTAACGACCGCGAGAACAACATTAAGTCATGCGTCTTCCCTTCATGCACGCACACACGCACACCCTCACACAAACCCACACATACACACTCATAACAAAAATCTGCAAGCAGAAATAACTCAGAATGGTCAGTGGCATGAGTCTGAGTAACAAAGATAAATAGATGTACAATAAATTATTATACAAGATAAATCCTCGATCTATCGAAACTATCTTCGTTTCGAGAGACAATAAAGAATTACTAGAGACTCTAAATGATGATCTGGCGGGGGGGGGGGTATGTCTTGGAATTGGAGGGATGTGATGGTAGTGTTTCAACTGTATCAAACAGAAAAAAAAAACATTCACAACGCGCAGACACTAAAAGGACACCGGAATCAGACATATTCAAAGCATTATCGATGAAAACCCAGAAGATCAATGAAGACCATTGTTAAAGAACTTCGGGTGTCAGAGTGGACTGTCAGAACTGTGGTGACATTCGATACAAGTCCTATATAATGAGGAAAGGCTAATTCGTGTCTGCAAAGACACAGGAAAACCATCTCATCCGTTCAAAACGGTTACTTAACAAAGTGAAAAGCCCTCATGAACAAGGCATGCTTTGGTTTTTCTCTGACGAAAAAACTTTGACCAGGATTAAAAATCTAACAGAAGAAATGACAGGTCGTTATGTGCAGATCCTTTTGAAGTATCCAGAGTGATGAACACGAAATTTCCAGCAACTGTGATGGTTTTAGGAGTGGCGAGTAGCAAAGGTCATGTGATGCCTCCCCACTTTTTTCCATAGGGTCTTAGAATTAATGCTGCTGGATACATTGAGGTACTGGAAACTGTTATCAAGCCCTGGATTGATGAAGTATGCAATGGAAAGCCATACATGTTTCAACAAGATTCAGCATCTCACAAAACCCTAGTCGCCCAAGAATGGTTGTCAGGCCATCTTTACGATTATGTAACACCCAATATGTGTCCTCCAAACTTGCCAGATTTGAACCCCATGGACTACTACGTGTGGAGCGCTGTTGAAAGTGAGACTAATCGTCATCTTCATAATACCGTAGCTTCACTGAAGGCTGCCATTGTCCAAGTGATGTCCGAAATGAATAAGGATCACATAGTATCAGCATGCCAGCAGTTTCGGTCCCGCATTGAAGCAGTCATCGAAACTGAAGGCGCTTTCATAGAGTAATTTGCTTAAAAAATCATTATCAAGACTAATTGCGCAAATGTTTATTCAAATACATATTTATTTATGCTGAAATATAGTTGTTTGATTGTATACCCAAACTGTCTTCAAATACTCCTCGCACTCTGTATACATGCATATATACATATACATACATATTCATGCACGCAGATACACATTTCATCTACCCACACATGCATATATATGTCGGTCATATACGTGTGAGTGGGGATGTGTGGTGTGTGGTGGTGGTGGTGGTGTGTGTGTGTGTGTGTGTGTGTGAGTGTGTGAGTAATAAGTGAATATTTTTTTTAATGCGCTTATCTCATTAAAACAATAATGCCTGGGGCATATAGCTATTATTTTAATGTGTCATTTACATTACATATTTATATACTATCCTTCTTGATTTATTTTAAATCTTTGAGACCCTTGCAAATACACTCGCGATACATTTGACAGTTTACACAGGACGTACGCACACACGCATACTCCCTCTTTCTCCGTTTCTCTAACTCGGTTTCTGCCTGTCTCGCTTCCGTCTCTCTCTTTCATGCGATAAGACTGTAAAGCTGTGAAGTACAATGAATCACATTTTCTTCAATTGTGGTGTATCAAAATTTCCATTCCGCTTTATATCCTGCAAGAAACTAACATTGCAGTCTTGAATTATTTATAATTACCAATAGTTATTTGTCGAGTACTTTTGTGATTTGTACTTTGATTAAAACGCTTCGATATGTGCTCTGTTTGTGTTCAAGCGAGCCTTATTGCACTAGTCCAAATTTTTTCTTGTACCGGAGACGAAACTAACCAATCTTTACTAAGTTTGTGTCGCTGATAATAAAAGTCAAACATTAATTTTCAAAATTAACTGAAGTTCTTTAGTTACAGAGTTATATCACTTTTCTTTATGACTTTATCAGCTATATTATTCAACGCGTTTCTGCGTTACTGTCTGTTTTGTCCGTGTGTTACGCTTACAACAAAAGAGGTAATAACTCGAATGGAGAACTATATATAGAGAGAGAAGGAGAAAAGGGAAGGAGGCGAGATTAAGAGAGAGAGAGAGAGAGAGAGAGAGAGAGAGAGAGAGAGAGAGAGAGAGAGAGATTGAGAGACAGAGACAGATAGAGAGAGGAGGAGGAGGAGGAGGAGAAGGTCTCTATTATTCTGCAGGCACAGTTGTAATATTGAAACAATGTCGAAGATTTATAAATTTCATGAAGATTTTAAAATTAATGCATTAAAAGATATAGGATAGATAGTAAAGCACATCATATGTGTGTCTAACATATTAAAAGAAGGAAAACAAGCAATACTTTCTAAGTTTATTTCGATCATATTTGAAAGTACAGTTTTGATTAAATGGCAGGATTTGAAAATAATTTTTTGAAATTCCTTGGTTGTTTTTAATATAATAACAATGTTTTCAAATATGCTGACTTACACTATGGAATTGTCACAGGTCCTACATTATAAGTATTGAATCATTCTAATAAGACATTATGACATAATCTACAACAACAAATGTTACATCATCCATATAAGCCCAATATATGATTCCGTAGGCTTCTAAGACATATTTTACGACTCCTCGAGAGGTGATTAATCTATTATTCTATTATTGTATGATCTCATTTTCGTCTGTTATTTTTATATTATTTTGTTAGAACTATATTCGTCTGTTTAAAACACTTAGGAGCTGCATAAATATTAATTCTTAATTCTCGAAATTTAAAAACTACCTTAACATCTTTAATATATTTTGCTGGGAAAATAAGCAACCAAGATAAGAAATCTTCTCTACATTTGTTGCAGCTTTTGTTTTTGGTGATACGATATTTCTGCTGAACAGACCTGAAGAAATTAGTAAAACAGCCATGTCATTATTAAGCTTGTTGTTGGAACAATTTACCACGAAACTTTGATAGATAGTTTTAGTTTAGATCACTTTAACGTTTTGTTTCTATATCTTTCTTAAACTGCACTACCTCTCTTTCAATTAATTTTAAAAATAATGAAGAACTTAGTAAAATTACTTTGCCGTTATTAGTTGGTATTTGGAACATAACATGGCATTCTGATAGACAGTTTTAATTCAAATCACTTTAAAAGAGGGAGTTTGCATAATAGGATCAGCAATAGTTGCCGGTGGGTTGTTGCAAAAAGGGTTAAAACGTGGATAAATGCCCTACCGAAGTGCATGCCCTTTGCAATGCATGTGTCACGAAGAGAAACCATAGATCATAGCAGTGACTGCTGCTTTTGCATGACTGAAAATTTCTAGAGAGTGAACTTAAAAAAAGAGAAAAGGTCACTGTAATATTCCTAACTTGTCCTCAGCTCTACTTCTCATCCCATAAGCATCTTAGACAAATAGATTTCGAAAGCAGAGGGCTTCAGGACTGTACGTCTCGTGAGATAGACTTTTCGGATAAACTCTCTCATGGCGGAATAAGGGAATTTTTATAAGGGACTTGTTAAAAATAAAGACAGAGCTTCATTGTTCAAAGCTGGAACAATGTAATCTGCTTGCTAATAGTGTCATTGTTAGTTTCGCACTTGTCGCAAAGGCTTATCATTTTCTTCTATTTTTATTTTTATAGACGACGACGATAACGACGACGACTTGATTTTCAATGATATTGATGCCTTTACCTTAACTCTTAAAACCACACAGTACACTTCAGCGGACGCGCTTTCGTTTGGGAGATACAAAAGCAGGCAGCCACATGGTTTTGCATTTACGGCTGGCCAGAAACATCGAAATTTCCAGCCGCAAACACAAAATCTTGTGGCCGTCCATTTTATCGCTTTCCATGAGTATAGTCAAACGAAATCGCGATTACTTATGCGTACCGGACAAAAGCTATTCATAAACTTTTCAGAAACTGAGCTTGAAAGCAGATTTAGCAAATATTTGTAATTTGTTGTTATCGATTCCTAATATACGAACTTTTATTTTTTTTGGGGAATTTTATTTTGTAATGATTCCAAAGAACGGAAATAAAGCTAGCTTCTACAGTATTTGAACCAAGAGTACAAAGAGTCGAAATAGATATGAGATATTCCAGCCGACTCTGACTATGCGCGCGCACACACACACACAACACATCCTTATATACACACACTATATATATATATATATATACACACACAATACACACACACACATATATATATATATATACATGTATGTATTGTGTATTTATATATATGAATATAGATGTAAATACACATATACATATATATATACACGCACAGACATATGCACACATATATACAAGTCTATGCTCGCGTGCGCGCGTTTGCGCATGTGGTGCACGCAAGCGCATCTTCTGCAGAAGTGGAAGAGAGAATGATGAAGTGAAAACTTTACACAGCGCGCCCCTGAAAATATTTCATGTGAAATTTTTGAGATTCTTTGCAGAAAATATCTCTCGTATATATTTCAGGAAGAAACCGAATGCTGAAAGTTTCAAGAATTATCGTGTAAAGAATACCTTGCTTTTGGGATTCCATGCCTTTAAATAGGAAAGGAAACAGCCAGCGGTAACACCCTATTAACGTACCTGATTACAGAAGGGTAGTATTACCTTAGCTTACCTCCAACAGCTAAGGCTGCTAAACGCAACCTGGTGCTGGTTTGAAGCCTTTCACTGAGCAAGCATAATATATTTTTTCTCTGTTCGGCTGTGTGAACAATATATGTAAATATGTAAATGCGTAGATGTGTAGATGTGTCTATTGTACACATTATGTATGAACAATGTATGTATTCGCAAATACATACACTCATCCACCACGCCCTTCCTACACACACACACACATACACACGCCGCGCGCGCTCAGACACACGCACACGCGTGTATATATTCAATACCTGTCTATCTATCTATCTATCTATCTATCTATCTATCTATCTATCTATCTATCTATCTATCTATATTCGTGTGTGTGTGTGTGGTATATATATATATATATATATATATATATATATATATATATATATATAAAAACAAATAGTAAATGAGTATATGCATATATGTGTACAGGTATGTGCATACCGACATCCACCTGTATGCATAGGTGCATATCTGGGTACAGGACATTGCAAACAAAACGTAGACGAGAAAACACACAAGCCACATAGAGAACATTCTCCTTCATTAGCTACCCCCGTTTTAACACCGGCGTTTCGAAGAGCTGGGTAGGACGCATCGTTAAAACGGCTCTTCCCATGGACCGCAAATTAAATTTGTATACACAAATTAAACCTTGCCATGGAGGAATGTAGTGGCGGACAAAAAACAAGACGGGAAAACAAACAGAAAAGACTATACGGCCATACGGGAAAAATTATGTGTGTATGAACGCTGTGAGGCACGAACTTGAAAGTGGGGTCGAAGTAAGTTCGCGTGTTTGCTCGGCGATAGCCAAGGAAGAAAAGGATTATTGACCGGAAGCATGTGACCATGCCGGTGTAAGGGGAAGAGAGAGAGAGAGAGAGAGAGTGGTAGAGGGAGAAACAAAGGGAGGAAGTAGAAGAATAGGTGAGCAACGAGAGGAAAAGAGGAAGTACGAGGAGGAAAAAGAGATACGTAGTAGTAACAGAGGAAGAACGAGAGGGGTAAAGAGAGATACGTAGTAGTAAACAGAGGAAGAACGAGAGGGGGAAAAATGAAGAGGAAGAGAAAGAGAAAGAGATAGAGTAGCGTCGCAAAATATAAAGTTGCGATAACTACTTACAGATTGGTGACGCTGCGATCAGTCATGTAAAAACAAATAGTAAATGAGTATATGTATATATGCGTACATATATATATATATATATATATATATATATATATATATATATACATACACATATACATATGTATATTACATATATATATATATATATATATATATATATATATATATATATATATATATATATATATATATACATGTATATATATATATACGTACATATTGCTAAACATACACACTCAAACATATATATATATATATATATATATATATATATAGATAGATAGATAAATCGACAGATATATATATATATATATATATATATATATATATAGATAGATAGATAAATCGACAGATATATATATATATATATATATATATATATATATATATATATATATAATATGTCTGTATTCATGTACATGTGTAACGTTTCGTGTGTGTGTGGTATAATGTCTGTTGTTACCTGGACTACCTTCTATGAGAAGAATGTCGGCTACTCACTCGATAAACTGTCAACCTAACCACTGTAGTGATACCACCAGCGTCACCATCACCACCACCGCTGCCGCCATTACAATGACAACGACGACGACGACCAGCACCACCAGCACCAGCACCACCACCAGCACCACCACCACCACCACCACTACCACCACCCCATGCTGGAAATAGTTGCTAAATGTTTCTTGAAGTTCCACCTTATGTTCTTAAAAACAAATAAAGACAGACTATATATATATATATATATATATATATTATAAATAACCTTTTTGTTTTCAGTTTTCCCTGTTATAATTTAAAACAGCACAGCCAGGTAACCGTGAAGTCTTGTATAAAACAAATAGAGAACAAGACACCCCTTTTTTTTTAAAAGAAAGAAAAAGAGAAAGCAAAAAATAAAAAATAAAAATAAATAAAACAAAATAAATAAATAACAAAGAAAAAGAAGAGAGAGAAAAGAAGGAATAAAAATAAACAAAAAGAATAAAATAAAATAGACTACACGCTACTATACATTCACTCGTCAATCATTCATATCTTAATACAGTTCTACAAGAAGTAACACTAGAGGACTACCACGCATTTACAGACTCATAGTACAGCCCCCATTTTTTAAAAAATATGATTCCTCTTGCTTGCTTTCATTGTACGATCTGTTTTTTTTTTTCAATTAGATATCTGTCGTGCACAAAGTATCTAAAATGTTTGAAGCTGAGAGTGTTTTTTGAATCTGCCTCTCTCAAACCACGCAGGGAAAAAGATTGTCTCTTTACCGACACTTAGGTGTTTATTAAATTAAATTGGTTCTGTCATGAATTCATCAAATGAATTAGGCTCCGTCTTATTTGTAAACTTGTCAAAGCAGAAATACAGTCAAGCTAAAAATCATTCCTGATAGTGTTAGCTAGTTTGCTCAGGAAAACGTTACCAAATACAGCTAGATTTTTCAATTTTTGTGGAGGAGGCTTGGCGTAAGTATTTCCATTCACAAGGCTTTGGTCGGCCCGAGGCTATAGTAAAAGACACTTTCCCAAGGTGCCACGCAGTAGGACTTAATCCGGAATCATGTGATTGGTAAGCAAGCTTCTTACCACATCGTCACGCCTGTGCCTATACACATTACAACAATAACAACATAGCCCAAATAAAATACCAACTCTGTTTCAAAGAAATGATAAAATTTTGTTTACTTGTATCTCCGGTATTGTCTGCGAATCGTTTCCTTTTTGTTTCTTGGAGCTTCCTTCGAAATTCCCCTGTAAAGAAACGAAATATGTAAAGAAATCTCTTGAAATAGCTTCGCTGACAATAACAACATGAATATCTACAACAGCAGTTAATCACGAAAGGGAGAACAACAAAAGCAGTAACGACATCACTAACATTTACAATAACATTGTTCCACACCTTTTATCAAATTATTCAGATTAAATAGAACACCTGGATATGCTTGGGACAGTTTGTTACTGTAACAAACAGTTGACCTATTAGCCACTGCAATTAACTATACAAACAATAACCTCCACAACGACTGTAAATAAATATGCAAACAACCACCCTCACAACCCATTGCCACGAAATTATACACAACATTCCTCAACTTTTGCCCCTAAATATATTAACAACGCCCTCACAACAGCTGGTACAAATATGCAAACAACAGACACGCGACTACTGCACAAACAACATCCCTGAAAACCATTGTCACTAAGTAGACTAACTCCAGCCCTCACAACCATTGCCATTAAATATACAAACAAATGCCCTCACAATCACTGTCATTAAATGTACAAACAACAGCCCTCACAACCGCTGCCACTAATTCTACAAACAGTACACAATAATATTTACAGAATCATCGATCTGAATGGGGCAGCCGCTTTGTGGTCACTTGCTCTGCTTGAATTAGCTGTGAAATCCTCCTCGAGAAAAACCTTAACGTCTTAGGAAAACACAGTAATGAGGTTCTTGCTTATTTTGGATAGGAAAAAAAAAATAACAGTGGTTGGAACGTTTAGAATATATTTGATTGCAGCACTACTCGGTCAGGGCTGACCAGGGTAACAACAGCAACAACAGCGGCAGCAGCAGTAACAATATCAGCGACTACATTATACCCTGTCGTCTTTAAATAATGTTGGACACAATGGACAAATGGGGTCTTTGATCTAAGAAGCGTGAAATACAATAGAAAACACCGGATGTTCGTAACTAGAATGCTTTTCAACGTAGGTCATCTTGAACAGGGCTGATCTGAAGCTAAACAACGAGAGCACCACCACTACTACCGCTGCCACCGTCACCGCCACCACTACCACAACAACAGTTGTAGCAACAAAACAAAACAGCAAAAACAAACAACAATTTTGTAGATAGGAAAGTGAGTTTCGAATGCAGTAAAGCTGTATGAACAACAGAGAAAGATAGAGGCATTTATCCTTGTAAAATGGAAAAAAGATATGGTAGGTCTATCAACGAAGTGAATCCATAAGATATCTGGAACACTAGATGGCAATGAAGTGAACCAAGAAATACACCTAGATTTTTGATAAAATTATACTGTTTTATTCAATCATAGCTCATCTGAGGCAGCACAACAACAATAACGACGACGACGACTACAATAACAATGATGATGACAACAACGATGACGACGACGACGACGAAGATGGCGACAATAAAGATGACGTAGACATCAATAATGTAAAGCGCAACAGTTGCATTTTTCTTTTATTAACAGTGATATTTTTTATTAACAAAATGCGATTAATTTCTTAAAAAGCAGGAATATTTTCCACTCTCCTGTCACTTAGCTACATTCTCAAAATTTAAACAAAAAGTAAGCATTAACAATAAGTGTGTCACGTTCTGTTTGCGTTGTGTTATAACAGAAGTGTAGACGATACTGCAAACATTTTACTTACACTATAATGTAGCAGTTGTCTGCCCCTGTCTTTTACAACTTGCGTCTGTAGAGAAAGAAAAATATAGCATACTTATAGGCCGCACGATGCGTGTTTTAGCATAGAAATTAAGATATTCATGCAAATATTACCAAAATGGTAGCAGGTAACGGTAAGTGTTGAGGAGATGAAAGAAAAGATATGGTAATATGAACATTTAGGTGTGAATTGTATCATTGAAAATATAACACAAAGATGAATTCAAAAGTATCGAAGTACAGACGGCCTTGCTTATATCTACCATTATAATGTGTGTATGTATATATGTATGTGTGTGTGTGTGTGTGTATGTGTGTGTATGCATGCTTATTTATATGTTATATGTGTGTTTGTGTGTGTGTGTGTGTGTGTATATGTGTGCGTATGTGTGTGCGTGAGTGAGTGTATGTGTGTGTGTATCATGTATATTATATACCACGCTAAAATAAGTATATAAATAATATGATATCAATGAAACTATATTGAAAATATAAAGATACATTAATAAATGAATTTAGGTGAATATATGGTGATATCATGCAAATATGAAACATAAGCTTAGATATATGAATATTTATAAGTATAAATATTTACAAACATATGTATGAAGATATCAAGCAAACATTAGCTGAAAAATAGGCATTTGTGCATAAAAAAACATCAAAAATGTTATAAATATTAGTGCAACAGAAGTAGCGAATATAAGTAGAAATAATTATGCAGATATCAGTCAATATATATATACATACATATATATATATATATATATATATATATATATATATATATATATATATATATATATATATATATATATATATATATATATTACGAGGGGGTTGCTGAAAAGTTCCTGGTTTTAAGGATATTACGGAAGACCTGGTTGGAGGTCCAACCTTCCGACTTCTTTTACAAGGCTTTAAAAAAAACTGAAGGACCGCTGCAATAAGGGTGTGAATCTAAGAGGGGAATATGTTGAATAAAATCATAATTAATTGATCCTCCTGTATTTTCTTTTACCCAAAGGTAGGAACTTCCAGCACCCCGTCGTAACAATACAGGTATATATATATATATATATATATATATATATATAAATATATATATATATATATATATATATATATATATATATATATATATATATATATATATATATATATATATATATATATATATGTGTGTATATATATATATATATATATATATATATATATATATATATACATACACACATATACATATAGAAAGAATATATGGTATAGAATGTATACAGAATAACACTAACATGATTTTTGTCTTTGGGTAGGAACTGTTATTTCCCATTCGTTTACCCCTAGGAAGAATGAAAAATAGCTAATATTTCCTTCAAACTTTGCTTTTGTTACATTTATTCAAACCCCAAAGAATCCCTTTCAACACAACTATGATGATCGCTGACTACCCTCGCTCATCATCAGAAATGCACATATTGTCAGCCCCTAAGGGATAGGCTCAAACGGTTAAGATCAAGCAACTGACAAGCAAATCTGTGATGTTGAGCAGAATATTTGCTATAACGATATTTCTGCTTCGGCAACTCAACGCTGAATCTGTCTGAAATGCAATGGAAAATAGGTCAGTTTCAAAACATTGATGCTCATGTTACAAAAGGATTTTGAAGGAAATAAGTCATTTTCTTTGATTTCTAGATAGTTGCTTATAGGAAATAACAGTGATCAAAGACAAGAAAAAAAATGTTATACAATGTAATAGTCCAGACGCTGAGCACAAAGAAATTAAGCTTAATCCCTTAAGTTATTGAACCACTTATTACCTTTAATGCGCAACTACTGCTAATGACTGTAAGATGAAGTTGTTTCTCCTCTGAAGTACCCATTAACATTTTGAAATTAAGCGTTTATTGTCTTGGCTACGCTTACAATAGAGAGCTGGGTGACTGGCTATCAACGGCCGACTTCAAGGATGGTTTTTCACTACCCTGATTACTCAGTTATCCTCCTGCAAACACATATACGAATATGTAGCTATTACTTGCATGTTCAAAGTACTCCACACAGAGCCTATTTTGGGTGGTCCAGGGAGATAAATGGATGGTCGTTGTGGTATTGCTTTCCATTGAGAAACCGATGACATCTGTGAAGTAAAGTAACTGCACGCTGAAATAGAAACTGGTCGCAGACCTTTTTGAAGGCCTTTTTTCTGTACAGTACCGGTGAAAGATGAATGGCAATGAAGAGAGAGAGGCTTAGAGAGAGAGAGAGAGAGAGAGAGAGAGAGAGGGAGGGAGAGGGGTGAGAGAACTAAAGAAAGTGAGAGAGGGATAGGAGAGAGAGGAGAGAGGGAGAGGAGAGAGGGAGAGGAGAGAGGGAGAGGAGGGAGAGGAGAGAGAGGAGAGAGGGAGAGAGAGAGAGGAGAGAGAGGGAGAGTGAACGAGAGATACAAAAAAAATAAAAGACAGGAAGAGAGAAATGTTACGATGAGAGAGGATAGAGAAAGAGGGAGGAGACAAAGGTAAAAACTAAGATATATATATGTGTGTATGTGTGTGTATATATATATATATATATATATATATATATATATATATATATATATATATATATATATATATATATATATATATATAAAGAGAGAAGGAGAGAGAGAAAGAGAGAGAGAGAGAGTGAGAGGAATGGGTCAAAGTGAGAGTGTATGTATGTATGTAAGAGAGAGAAGCTATTTGAAAGTGTGTAAACGATTAAGTGAGATCACATGTGCAAAGAATTAACAGAGAACTTTTTCGGAAACGGCTGAGGACGTGCTGGAGACTGAATGAAGGATGCAAACATAGTGAGTGCAAAGGAACAACTGTGTAGTTACCCAGGTTATCAGCGGTAGAAGTACACTACTCGCCGAAGTATAATGGTGAGCCGCTTTGAGTGCCATCTGTGAAAGCAAAAGGAAAAAAAAAAAGAAAAAAGAAAAAAAACAGAAAAATTGGAAATAAGAGAAGCGAATTACGGATTGTGGAGAGGAGCAGAAATTAATTAATTTAGCGATAAATTGTGTTATGAGAGATCACAATATTTTTGTAGTATCATATACACATGCATTCTTAAACTATGGATTAATTTTGAAATCAAAACCTGCTTATGTCCTGTATAGAAATTTTATATTAAAAGCTTAGAAGGTAAAACATCTTTAAATAGCAATATTTAACGTAGGTACACGGCCACAAATTTAAAGACAGGGAGAAAGAAAGAGAGAGAGAGAGAGAGAGAGAGAGAGAGAGAGAGAGAGAGAGAAAAAGAGAAGGAGGTGTAGTGGCTGTAATAAATTAAGCTGATTCGTAGATCTTAACTAGTTCTTTTTCCACCGGCCCCAGATAATTGACTGTCTGAAATTTCAAGAATATGGAACAATCGATTATATATACAGTAGATTTCATGTATTTTGATTGGGACCTTGGAAGGGTGAAAGGCACAATTGAACTCGGCGGGATTTGAACATAGAACAAAAGAGCCGGAACAAATAACGTAAGACATTTTGTTGGACGCTTTGACGGTTTGTAATCTACCACAGCAAAATAATTGTTTCTATTGCACCAGGTTAGCAAATTTCAGGGATGGGGTTAGTCGACTATATCGACCCCCAGTACTTGATTGGTATTTTATTTTATCAACTTCAACAGAATGAAAGGCAAACCTGACTTTGGTGGGTCTTGAAGTAAAGGCGTAAAAAGCGGGAAGAAATTCTGCTGAGCATTTTGTTCGAAGCACTAACAATCCTGCCTCTTGCTGCCTTAATAGTCGTAATAATTCTTTCAAATATTGGCACAAGGCCTGAAATTATGGGAGAAAGGGACAGTCGACCGTAATGCTCGATTTACACATATTTTATCGACCCCAAAAGGATGAAAGCAAAACTGACCTCGGTGGAATTTTTACTCAGAACGTAGAGTCGGAATATATGATGATAAGCATTTTGTCCGACGCACTAACGATTTTGCTAGCTCGCCCCCTTAATGGTTTCAAACTTCGGCAGAAGGTCAGTAGTTTTAGGGAAAAGGGTGCTACTCAATTACACCGATCTCCAGTGCTCAACGGTGCTGGTTTTATCAACACCCAAAAGATGCAAGGCATAGTTGACCTCGTTAGGATTTGAACTTAGAACGTAAAAAAGCCGAAAAAAATGTTGCTAAGCATATTGTCCAAGGCGCTTGTACATGTGATCTCCCTGCCAGCTCATCACTTTAATCCACCAGCCCCATGATACAAAGCATTTAGTACCATTTCTAGTAGTGTCGTCCATATTTGCATTTTCATGATAACGGATAATACCCATGGCACCCGTAGTGGGTGTAGAAAATAACCCATGAAGTTATACGAGATCTGCTTCGATTGTTCCACACACAGGTTTTCTCTAGCCGTCATCTCACTAAACCTATGTCAGGTAAGTTCATCGTCACCAATTCACTGCAGGGAAAGTTTCACCGTCATCAATTCACCCTTTTTCTTTTTTCAATAAAATAGTTTTTAACTATTAATGGTGAGATACTATGGATATATTTTCTCGGTAAACTTTCCTCGCGGTGAACTTTCTTCACGGTGAATTGATGGTGGTGGACTTGTCTCTAATCCACTAAACCATCATACCTCTAAGTCCTTATGCCAATGTCACTAATTCCTAACGTCAACTTTCAGATGACTATGTAGCCCAGTTCATTGCATTCTAGAGACAATAAAGTGGAGGTGAAGATAGAGCATAGATTGCAAGAAAAAAATCAGACAGAACACACAAGGCAATTTAAATCCTGTGTTATTTAGAGGTATACGACTTTCTTTGACACATATTAGATATACAGCTCGCTGTAAAATAAAGAAAACTAAATTCCCACAAAACTGATGCTTTCAGCAAAATCACACGGTGAATAGTAAATCGTGTACAGACATAGCAAATACACTGGCGGTGTATACACACGGCACTGCAAAGAAACACTCCAAATACATCAGACATATATATGTGTGTGTGTGTGTGTGTGTATGTGTGTGTGTGTGTATGTGTGTGTGCGTATGTGTGTGTGTGTGTGTGTAGTGTGTGTATAGTGTGTGCGTGTGAATGTGTGCATTTGTATGTATGTTTAATACTTTCATTTTGTACTAATATTCACTGCCCATAGTCTGTGTATGCATCAGAGACGCATCTCTTGATTTCCTGATAGACATTTTGCATCCTTTCCAATTAATCTTGGTGGGGATTTCATCCAAATATTGCAGACAATGTTCTTAACCTGTAACTTGTAGTGCAGCTATGTGTGAAACACTGGAAGCTTGAATTTTTAAACTTCGGTTGCATTAAGAACACACGTTGAAGAACATATCATGTACGAGGGTTTCCTTAATTGGTCTGCCAGTTCTAAATAGGGACAGAACTGATACCCATTTACTGTCTAGAATTGGTAAAGATCCATCTGATTAGCTGAAGGTTTGAGGAACATGTTTTATGTAATATAGAAAGTTTTGATTTGGCAACAAACATATGTTTCCATGTGGCCAAAGGTTTGGAGGTAAGAAAGGGATTAGAAATGTTTGAGAATCAATGTTTCGAGAAAGGGTACAACTTAATGGAGGAAGTAAGTGGTGAACATTCTGACCTTTCAGAAGATGGTGAAAATTCTGACCTCTCAGTTGGCAGAACCGGTATGAGAGGAGTCAGAGAACAAAGTTTGTGTAATCGGTGTCCACAAGACATTCGAAAAGAAGTCAGTTCAGATAGATGCCCTAAGTGTCTCCTC
The DNA here is from genome assembly GCF_046866305.1 of Octopus bimaculoides. Lineage (NCBI taxonomy): Eukaryota > Metazoa > Mollusca > Cephalopoda > Octopoda > Octopodidae > Octopus > Octopus bimaculoides. The sequence continues at coordinate 26,544,517 of NC_142934.1, forward strand.
GAGAAATGACAGAATAGTTCAGAGGGAAATAAAATGGTTGTATAGTGGAATATCTGGTGCATAATATATAGACATGTGGTGGGTATTTAACGATGCAGGATGCAGAAATAAACGCACTAACACACACATCTATCCCATATATATATATATATATATATATATATATATATATATATATATATATATATATATATACATACACACACGAGATCTGATCAAAAAGTATCGGGACTGGTGCTATAAAAAGAACATATCAATTCAACATGGATACTCTTTCGAAGTATTCTCCTTCTGAAGTCGCACACTTTATCCAGCCTCATTTCCATCGATGGAAGCATTCCTGGAACTCCTTTTTTGGGGAGAGCAACCAGCCGTCTCGTCGTATTTTCTTGATTTCTTCCATGTCTTGAAATCTTGTTCCTTTCAAGTGGTATTTGTATTTGCCTTGGTTTCGGGGTCATAGGCATAGACCCACGATTCGTCACCCCTTATAACAATTTTCAAAAGGTCTTTGTCTTTCTCGACGCAATCAAAGTGATTCTGTGCAGCTGAAGCCCAATCTTCTTTCGGAGACGACCACACTCTACACACTTTATTTCCAAGCACTGCTGTAAACAACGGGAGTGAGCAAGAACGTTATAACTTAGTGTGCATGTGTGACAGATTTCAAGGTAAATCTGTGCCAAGCATTTCACTCTGCGTACTTTAACTCCGTTACCATAGGAACAGTCCCGAAACTTTTTGATCAGACATCCAATATATATATATATATATATATATATATATATATATATATATATATATATATATATATATATACCTATATATATGCATGCATTTTGTATGCATATATGCATTTATGAGCGAGAGATATCATCTACAGAGGAAAAAAACACGTTTATGTCCGAAAGGACATATAAACTGAAAGAATCAGGCTTATATATATATATATATATATATATATATATATATATATATATATATATCAACTAGAAATTGAAATAACTTACGTGCTGTGACGAAGTATCTGAAATGACGTGGAAGGAAGCTGTATCTTCTGGTGGGAAACGATCATTCTGGAAAACAAAAGAGAAAAAATAGTAATCATTAAACAGGTTAATCGTAGCATAGTTACATATTTTCCCTATACAACCTGTTATCAGTGTCAGACCTGCTATTTTGCTAAATATATATCCTCTATCGCCATCTAGTTATTATACGTAAGGTGTATCGTCACTGTTGACTGATATGATGCTGTGGTTTTGTCTGAGGGAAACTCTGTCCATAGACATGCTGTGTTAAAAACAATATATATCAGAGCGAGACGAAAAGAATCCTAACTATGATCCACAAGAACGGAGGCGCATCTCGGTGTCCTTGAGCCTTGTCAGTGACTTGTACTCGCTAGTCACATACCTAACCAAAATTTGTCCCCTCTGATATATTAGGAACAGTGCATAACACATTAACTAATATTACTGAAAAGCGTTTAACTGAAGAAAAACTACGTGTGCGTGTACGCAGTTGAAATAGCCTTAATTGAAAATAACCATCTTTGTACCATAATTTGCCTGTCAGCAGTGTACATACGTCAAGTATGATATATAGCTATTTTAATTTGATATTGTTTTAATTGTTGCATACACCATGGACAGATTAAATTTCTCACGGATGCCATTCGTATGTTCATAGATGATCGTGTTTATGAAAATATATATGTATTAGTAAACATTTTAAACAGTTTGAATATATCTACAGATAAATGACAAACGACGGCTAGTATGTCAAAGAACGAGGAATCATTTTGTTTTGAGGTTATCGTTTTGAAAATCTCATTTGCAGTATTTTCCTGCCACAAACAGAACACACTAACATATGATACTATCTGGCGGTCTGTTGTCTGTCTGATATATATCACCAAAAGTGAACAATATCAACGTTAAAGGCATGAAATTTGTAATTATCTTTTAGACGTTGTTGACTGATGAGGAATTAGCTACGAATTTTCAGTTTATGTAAAATTTTCCGTTTGTTAAATTTTTGAAATATATATATAAACGCGGGCGTGGCTGTGTGGTAAGTAGCTTGCTCCCCAACCAAATGGTTCCGGGTTCAGTCGTACTGCGTGACACTTTGGGCAAATGTCTTCTACTATAGCCTCGGGTCGAACAAAGCATTGTGAGTGGATTTGGTAGACGGAAACTGAAAGAAGCCCGTCGTATATATATATATATATATCTATATATATGTATATGTGTCTGTGTGTGTGTGCGTGCGTGTGTGTGTGTGTGTGTGCGTGTGTGTGTGTGTATGTGTGTGTGCGTGTGATTGTGTGTGTGTTTCTGTGCCTGTATTTATCCCCCCACCATCGCTTGACAACCGATGCTAGTGTGTTTACGTGCCCGTAACTTAGTGGTTCGGCAAAAGATAGCGATAGAATAAGTACTAGGTTTACAAAGAAGAAGTCTTCAGGTCGATGTTTTTGATTTAAGGCGGTGTTCCAGCATGGCCGCAATCAAATGACTGAAGCAAATAAAAGAATAAAAGAATATGTATCTATATATATAAATTTGACATGGGCGATTCTTTCTCGTCCTGGGATTCCCGGTCAAACGGCTGGGTGGAATTGCGCGAAAAATTACACAGATGTGTACAGTGATCCGGTGGTGATGCTGGGCTTTGCATTTTTTTCATAGCTCCCATGGTTACCGAGATAATCTACTATAATAATGCTCTTGTGTTTATGAATAAGGAAGGAAGGGGTGATGTCATACTTGGTAGGGGGATGATGAAAATTGTACGCTGAAAAAATAAACCAAACAGCGCTTCAACTCTGTGTGAATATATGTGTGTATGTAAAAGGGGTGTGTGTGAATGTGTGTGCGTGTGTGTGCGTGTGTGTGCGTGTGTGTGTGTGTGTGCGTATGCGTGCGTGTGTATGTGCGCGCGCGCGCAATGGAAGTAGGATGCTTCATCGTTGTTCGCTTAGTAGTTAGGTCTATTTTTTGATTTCGTTGAATCTTGGTTGTTTTTTGTTGTTGGTCAGTTATTTTTAGTGTTTTGACAGAAAAAGTCATTCTAAAATTGCTTTTTAACGTAAGCGTGCCCAGACAAGTCGAATGCTTACACA
>NC_142934.1:26555146-26562646 GCF_046866305.1 Octopus bimaculoides
CACATATTTCTTTGACGAAACTATGTCCTTAGTGGTTGTTGAGTCTACAATGGCTTCATAAAGGATGGCCTCGGTCATACAAGCTCCATTTAGCGGGCACAAATTTTTAACTCGGCTTCATTTTGTTGTTTTTGTTTGTTGTGTGCAATTATATTTTTAAAGTTAGTAGTAGAACTAAAACTAATTTTTAAGTTGTGCCTATTAAAGAGCTTTCTATAATTATGATTGATTGGAAAATGCCTATCTATAAGGGATAAGAAATATCTACCTATATTAAAGGTTACTTATGGTGAGTAAGGTGGTGTGAACCAGATAATTTTCCTATTCTTATATTTCCTTTTCTTTGTTATTAGACTAATGACAGGTGTATAGGTTATTTCCTCGCTAAAACCAATATCTTTTAGAGCTTTATTATATATTGGGGAAACACTATTAAAAATGTTTATATTGGAGGAGAGGCTAGAAATTCTCTTGCTAATGTTTTTAACTAAATTCTTAAATACTATGGGGGTGGGTGGCAGGAACCTACATTAATATAGCTAAGTCTATCGTTGGGCTTTCTATAGGGTTTGTAAATATTATTATTTAAATCTAAAAGTACATCTAGGAAATTGACAACTGTCAGGTTGGTATCTATTGTTATGCTAAGATCGAATGTTTTCATCATTTGGATAATGTCCTTCCTAAACCGATCTTGCGCTGGTTCACTGGTGTTTGTGGTTAAAGCCAGAGCATCATCTTTGTAAATGGCGAAATATATACCAGGAAAAGTTTTACCCAATGTATCGAGTAGGAATAGTCCAATCACGATCGTAAGCTCGACGCTCTAACCACAGAGCAATGCGCCTTCACTAAATAACAATATATGAGCATATGTGTGTGTGTGTGCGTGTGTGTGTGTGAGTATATGTGTGTGTGGTGTGTGTGTATGTGTGTGTGTATATGTGTGTGTGTATACATGTGTTTATATGTCATAACGTCTGCATTCCCTGCAGGACAATGTTTTCATGAGATGGCAACTGAAGGTCACAACAATTTTTGCACCTTCCAACATTATCGTTCTTTCTAGCTCTGCTAACCACAGAAATAAAGAGAACTACCACAATTGTATCCATACATGTGGAAGTTGAAGGACAACGCTATCAGCAACTTCAAAATAAATTAGAAAATATTTTATCGCAGTACATTATATATTAACTGATCAAACATAGTAATCCGTGTATTATCGAGAAAAATTGTTACGAAAACAACCGACACGCTGAATATAAGATTTGAAATTTTACAACGGTAGATATTTGTATCAAAATGGAGAAATGTATGCATGTTGTTACAGACTGTGTCTATATATATATGTTATTCACTATAGTTTTCTCTTTTGTTCTTCCCTTTCTTTCGCCCTAATCTATAAATGCATACATAGGCGCAGGCGTGGTTGTGTGGTAAGAAGCACACTTTGCAACCACACAGCTCCGCGTTCATTCCCACTGTGCAGAACCTTGGGCAAGTGTCTTTTATAGTCCCGATGCGAGCAATGCTATGCAAGTAGATTTGGTAGAGGGGAACTGCATGAAAGCAAGACCATCGCATATGTGCGTGTGTGTGTGTATGTGTGTGTGTGCATGTGTGTGTGTGTGTGTGTGTGTGTGTGTGTATGTGTGTGTGTGTGTGTGTGTGTGTGTTTGTCCCACCTCCGCAGATATCAGTTTGTTTACACCTCAATACATTAGCGGTGTGATAAAAGGGGACGATAGAATAAGTAAAAAAGAAAAAAGAAAAAAAAAGTTATTTCATGGCGGTGTCTTAGTATGGCCGCAGTCCAATGACCAAAACAAGTAAAAAGATAAATGATAAAAGTTATGCTTTATGCAATATAATTCTTTATATTGAGAGCTCTTGTCCTTTAACATATATAACATGAATTATCTGATGATTGGGGGAACAATGCCTGTCATCGCCACGGATGGAGGAAGCAGGTTAAGGAGGGGATCGACACTTTTGAGAGAGCACGTATCCAGCATGAAGAACTTAAGCGAGCTGCGCGAAAGTGCACGGCTCGTATAGTGAATGGGGAAAGCTTGGTATGCAATGTTTGCAGTCGTGTATGCTTGTCAAGAGCAGGGCTCATTAGCCACCAACGGAGCCGCAAATGCAAAATATAAGTTAGTCCTAGAGCGCACAATGTTCCTGAAGGTCGGCAATGGTCTTCCTCGGTCACGAGTGGACGGCCATCATGTATGTATGTAAGAAAGTATGTATGTAAGAAAGTATGTATGTAAGAAAGTATGTATGTAAGAAAGTATGTATGTAAGAAAGTATGTATGTATGTATATGTATGCATATGTGTATGTATGTATGTATGGATGTATGCATGTATGTATGTATGTAGGTAGGTAGGTAGATAGGTAGATTGGTGAGAATGCATGTATGTATTTGCGCTAATCAACCGGATGTTTACATGTTATACTCACCACTGAAAACTATTAAAAGACCTTCATTAAAACGCTTCTTTGCTCCATCTGATGATTACCATTGTCGGCATAAAACTTAGAGTTGTGTATATATATACTGATACACAGACAGACAGATAGTAGACAGACACGTGCGTGTATATATTTATATGTATATATATATATATATATATATATATATATATATATATATATATATATATATATATATATATATATACACATACATATATGTATATATATATATATATATATATATATATATATATATATATATATATACACATACATATATATGTATGTATATTATGTAGGTGTGTATGTATGAATTCACCTCATTTTATGCCGGTGTAATATCAGATGCAAAAAGAATGCGAGATGCACGTATCGTATTACAGAAGAGTGGAATGTGCAATTTAGCACTGCATCTGCACATTCTCTCTGTGTGTGGATGTGCATGTGCATGCTTGTGTGTGTGAGTGTGCGTGCGTATATGCATGTATATGTGCGTCAACGTGTGTGCCTCCACATGCATGCTTGTGCATGTAACCATGTATGCAAGTGTATGTGTTTGTGATCGTGTGTATTTTAAGTTTTATTGGTTGTTAAAATTCCTGTATGAATCTGACGAAATCCATTACTACTACTACTACTACTACTACTACTACTACTACTACTACTACTACTACTACTACTAGTGGCTGTGTGTGAAGTAGTATATGTTCGTCTAGTTCCCCGCCTATCTGTCTATCTATCCGTCGGTACACCTGTCCGTCTGTCTGTCTATTAGTTAGCCTGCCTGCCTGTCTGTTGGTAGGTCTGTCTGTCTGTCGGGTTGTCTGTGTATCAATCTGCGTATCTATTTATCTGTCAGTCTGTGAGTCTGTCTATCTGCCTGTCTGTCTATCTGCCTGTCTGTCTATCTGCCTGTCTGTCTATCTGCCTGTCAGTCTGTCTGACATTCTGTATATTTATTAGTCTGTCTGTCTATCAGTATGCCTGACTATCCGCCTGTCTGCCTGTCTGCCTGTCTGCCTGTCTGTCAGTTTGTCTATCTATCTATCAGTCTGTCTATCTGTCTGTCTATCAGTCTGTCTGTCTGTCTGTCTGTCTGTCTGTCTGTCTGTCTGTCTGTATGCTTGGTTATCCGCCTGTCCGTCTGTCAGCCTGTTTCCGTCTACATACCAGACGAACAACGTGCACAGTATCATCCGTGACGTTATCACAGCTAGCAGCACCATTACCGCAACATCCAAACCACCACTACCACCACCATTGTCCACCTCCACTAACACCATCTCTAGCATCAGCATCAAAACCACCACTTCCAACACTGTAATCTTCATCGCCATATCTCATATTATAACAATCATTTCATCAATTACTAACACCATCACACCACTACCATCACCACCGCCACCACTACCAATACTACCACCACTACCACCAATACCACCACCACCACCACCACCATCGCCTTAACAATACCAACATCACTACAACCGTTCTTATAACAAGCCCTGCTACCATTAAAATACAACAGCAGCAAACCAGCCCACCACCACCACCACCACCACCACCACCACCACCGCTATCACCACCTCCATCACTCCTATTAGTACTACTACTTTCATCACTAGTACCCTTAAATCCAACAGTAACTCAACCACTACTAAAAACCACCACCACCACCACCACCACCACCACCACCACCACCACCACCACAACAACAACAACAACAACAACTACTACTACTACTACTACTACTACTACTACTACTACTACTACTACTACTACTACTATCATCTCTGCTTGTACCACTACAGCCATCACCACCTCCGTCACAACTACCTTTAATTCCGACTGTAGTTCAACCACTGTTATCACTAACATCACCACCTCGCACCTACCCCTGTACATAACACCACTTTAACTATATATGTCCCGAGATTTACCTCTAAATTGTAGCCATCCCATCATTCCTCACCACCATCACAACCAATATCACCACTACAACCAACAGCAACAGATGTAACAGCTGTAGCAACAACAACATCAATCCCCCCTGGTAACTGCAATCGCTTTATCTATTTTGCACCCCGAAATCCTAGAATGTAATCTATACCCTAATAGCAAGTTATAGTGAGGTGGGTATGCCAGGTGAGAAAAACAGATTGCCATTCACACGCATGCGCGTTACCAATACTTACACACATACAAGCTTACACACACACACACACACACACACACATATATACATATACATGTACATATGTATATATATATATATATATATATAAGCCAGGTTTAATGAAACACATAAGCACAAATGTATTTCACAGACAAAAAAGTAATATTTCGAAGAACGCTGTATAGCCGGGAAAACAGCAGAAAGATTGGCTATTTTACCCGTATAAGGTCTTCTTACTTTCTGAACCCTGCTCGTGAAATCAACGTCCAAGTGGCTGAGCGCTCCTCAGACTCGCGTACCTTCAACGTACTTTTAAGGGAGATTCAGCGTGACAAAGAATGTGATATGGTTGGCCCATTGAAATACAGGTACAACTAAGTTTTTCCAACTGAGTGAACTGGAACAACATGAAATAAAGTGCCTTGCTCAAAGGACACAATGCGCCGCCGAGTACTCTAATCACTAAACCACGTGTCTTTACACACACACAGAAACAGAAATAAATTTATTTCTCAAACGCGTGATAATGCTATGAATAGCGAGATCAGGATAAATTATCCATATAATGCAGAAAAATACGTTACCGGCCAGCCAAAATAATGAGATAAAAAAAATCCAAGCATGTGACTACTTTTCAGAACATTTATAAATGTTCTCAAAACTATTCAAAGCCTTGGATTCTTTTTAATTTCATTATGTTAATTTTTATATATATGCTTGCTAATACACCCAACTTCGTCGGACTCCTCTTTCGTATCATTATCGAACCTGGGGCTTAACTATAATCTGTCCATAGCACTTACTCAGCATTGCCCGAACCCTTTGGGTCTTCTTGACACCAATACCTCTCATACCCTTGATATATATATATATAAACAAATTAACATACACATGTAAAACTCTTAATATATGTTTGTATGTATGCGTCTGTATAGAATCTAGAAGATAGGGAAATTAGACGAAAGAGCAGAAGAAAAATATGGTTATCAGGAACAATTTTCTCTGCAATCTGACTTTTAGTTCCAGTCGGTTTGTATTTGTAGTTAGGAAAACATTGAGACTTTAACATACATATTGAGTTCTTTATCGTATAGTTTTACCTTAGTTTAAATCTCTTCTCCTTCCCCACTCTGTGTGTGTGTGTGTGTATATATATATATATATATATATATATATATATATATACACACACACACACACACATACACATGTATTTATAGTTTTGCCTGTGTATGTGAATGTATGTGTTTATATATATACATGTGTGTATATGTGTGTGTGTGAGAGAGAGAGTGTATATGTGTGTGTGTGTGTGTGTTTGTGTTGCTGATATAAACATCCTTCATAGATACAACTAGGATTTTATGTTGGTAAAGTAACTTCAATAAAGAACTAAAACAGCAAATTTTCTGTTTCTGAGTTCTAGAGAAATACGAAATCAGCCAAAGCTGTCTCATACAGCATCAAACAATTAAAGTGGAAAACAAATTTTTCATATATGCACTACAGTGCCAAATATTCTCTATGCCTGTTATCTTTTATTTGATTCGGTCATTTCATTGCGGCCATGCTGGGGCACCGCCTTGAAGAATTTTTAGTCGAATGTATCGACTCAAGTACTTGGTTTTAAAGCCTGGTACATATTCTATCGGTCTCTTTTACCAAACTGCTATGTTACGGGGATGTAAACACACCAGTACCAGTTGCTAAGTGGTGGTGGTGGTGAATATGGTGGTGGGGGAGAAATGCAGACACAGAGACACACACATAGATGTGTATACATGTACGACGGGCTTCTTTCAGTTTCCGTCTACCAAATCCACTCACAAGGCTTTGGTCGGTCCGAGGCTGTAGTAGAAGACACTTGCCCAAGGTGCCACGCAGTGAAACTGAGCCCTAAACCATGTGGTTGGGGAGCAAGCTTCTTACCACACAGCCACGCCTATCTATCTATCTATCTATCTATCTATCTATCTATCTATCTATCTATCTATCTATCTATCTATCTATCTATCTATTTAAAATACAGAGATGCCTATAATAGGACATCTATCTATCTATCTATCTATCTATCTATCTATCTATCTATCTATCTATCTATCTATCTATCTATCTATCTATCTATCTATCTATCTATCTATCTATCTTTAAGGAAAGTTACCAGTCATAGATGAGTCACTTTAGAAGTAAACGTTTGTTGCCATTGGCATAAGCAGAGAATATTAGTATGCATACAATAATTATAATTTAACTACCAAATTTCTTGGTGCTTATACAAAATGCTGATGTCTTTTACCTCTTACTTGTTTCAATTATTCGACTGCAGCTATGCTGGGGCACTGCCTTGATGGTTTAGTCGTACAAATCGCCCCCCAATTTTTGCTTTTGAATCTGGTACATATTCTAACGGTTTCAATAGCGAACTGCTATGTTACAGGGGCGTAAACAAACTAGCTCTGGTTGTCAAGCGCTGATGAGGGACAAAGACGCTCACACATGTACGTATATATATATATATATATATATATATATATATATATATATATATAGATAGATATATAGATATATTGGGTCATCCCATAAATAATGCGTTTTTTTATACTTTTATTTTTCAAAATTGAGATAAGCAAAGTTCTTTTTTAATCTAAAATATATTCTCCTTCATTTTCTACAATGCTCTTCCATGTATCTGGTAGACTTGCAAGGCTCCTTTTCCAAAATTCACTTGTCCGTGAAGAAAGATACTCCTCTTCTACTGTTCTGATCTTGTCAGAATTCATATTTTTCCGTTCAAATGATTTTGAAAACTGCGGAATAAATCATAATCAGATGGGGCAATGT
>NC_142934.1:26567646-26587646 GCF_046866305.1 Octopus bimaculoides
ACGCACGCACGCACGCACGCACGCACGCACGCACGCACGCACGCACGCACACACGTGTATATATATATATATATATATATATATATATATATATATAACCGAGAATATTCCTATGTTTGCACACACGCACACACATATGTATATGCATACATACACATACATTCATATATCCATATATATATACGTATGTATATGCATGCATACATACATACATACATACATTACATACATATATATATATATATTTGTTTTATGCAAATTTGAACTATACATGCATGTATATATATATATATATATATATATATATATATATATATATATATATATATATATATATATATATATATACATATATATATATGTATATATATATATATATGTATACATGCATGTACAAATGTACAAACATATACGTACACATACATACATGTGTGTGTGTATAAAAAGAGACTTGGTTTTAGAAACGGTGTCCTTTTTGTTCAGGTAATGATTAAATCGTGAACAAGAAAATATGAACATCACAACTTCGTTAAACATGTACCGCGTACAGCATCCCCACCCCAGCCACCTACTTATCTGAACCAAAACGTCATCATCCTTCTCTTCTGCTGCTGCTGCTGATGATGATGATGGTCACCATCATCATCTCAAATATAATTGCTTCTAGTTTAGGCATAAGGCCAGCAATTTCGTGTGGAGGTGGTTTATAGGTGTCACCTTTTGCGACGGATATTGTCATTAGCGCTGACTTTTTCTTCATTAACAGTATAATTTCATTGTGTTTGGGGATAATCATTCTCTTTTATTGTCTTATCACTTAACACACTTACCGGTTCGATTTCCACTCTTATTTATTTTTCTAAAATTTTCGTTGCGCCTTGTAATATTTTCAATAGTCGTTGACTCTGTCCGTTATCGGAGCTGCGTTCTTTTTGTTTGTTTGTGAGCATGTGTGTACGTCAGTGTGTAAGTGTATACACGTATGTATGTATGTGTAAGCATGTATGCATGTATGTATGTGTATGCATGTATGTGTGTGTGTATGCATATATATATGTGTGCATGTGTGTACGTTTGTATGCATGTATTTCACATATTCATGTGTTTGTGTGTTCATGTTTGTGTGTTTGTATGTGTGTGTCTATTTGTATGTGTACTTCTGTTTCTTTGTGTGTGCGTGTTTGAGTGTGTCTATGTGTATGGGTTCGTGTGACTATGTACGTGCGTCTGTTATGTATGTTTGTGTGTCTCCATATGTGTCCTTGTATGTGTGTGTGAAGTGTGTGTGTGTATATGGTCATATGTTTCAGTCTTCATTTGTGTATATGTGTGTGTGTGTGTGTGTGTGTATGTGTGTGCTTGCCTGTCGTATTACCTATCCACCTATCTATCTATTTACTTACATATCAATTTACCTACATATATTCTTTTATTCCTTTATTGGTTTCAGTCTTTTAACTGTGGCCATGCTGGAGTACCACCTCTAGTTGAGCAAATCGACCCTAGGACTTATTCTTTGTAAGCCTACTACTTATTCTATTGGTCTCTTTTGCCAAACTGCTAAGTTACGGGGACGTAAACACAACATCAGTTGTCAAGCGATGGTGGCGGGGACATACACAGACACACAAACATATACACACACACACACGCACGCACACACACACACACACACACACACACACACACACACACACACATACACACACACACACACACACACATATTAATCCCTGTATATTTATAATGATAAATAGTTTTACCGATAAAGGTTTTTTTCATACTGAACTACTTGGCAAAATTGTTAATTATTAATTCTATTATTAATTGACGATTCTCTGCCCTTATTCTTGTATATATATATGTATATATATATATGTATATATATATATATATATATATATATATATATATATATGTATATATATATATATATATATATATATATATATATATATATATATATATATATATATATATATGTTTGTGTTTGTATATCCCTGCCACCATCGCTTGACAACCGATGTCGATGTGTTTACGTCCCCATCGTATATATATATATATACGCCATGATAGATCGCTAGCCATACACACTCTTTATTTTCTCTCCTTGTTTCTTTCTGTGTTCCTTTCTGTGGAAGAGCGTAGGCTCGAAACGTTAAAGACTTTTTCACTTCCCGAGCGTTAAACTAATACATCTGTTTGTTGTCTACACCACCTGTCTTCGTCTTTTGTTATTTTTGTGAATTCTCCCAATATATATATATATATATATATATATATATATATATATATATATATATATATATATATATATATATAAATATATAAAACGGACAGAATCAACGACTATTGAAAAGATTGCAAGACGCAACGAAAATTTTAGAAAAAATAAATAAGTAAATAAGTGGAAATTGAGCCGGTGAGTGTGTTAAGTAATAAGGCACCAAAAGAGAATTAATCTCCCCAGACACAATAAAATATGCTTCAACACACGAATTCACATAAAGAATTTTGCAAACCAAATACAAAAACGAAGTATAATTTTAATTTATTAAAAATACATTTCGTTGGTTCAGAACATTAAGTATATTGGCCCACACTTATATACTGATATTGTAGCAGCCCAGATTTATAGGTTGTTATTGTTATTGTTGTTGTTTAACCTACAATCGGCCCTGATCTAGCATGTGTATAATTAAAACATATTTATGCCATGACCAAGCATTCATCTCGATTTTAGGCATTGTCTATCGTGGACTACATCATCCAGTGCACCACTATTGAATGTGATAAAGTAGTATTTTGAGGGACAGTTGGTTATTATTTCTAACTGTTCCTGAGGCCACGTATGGGCTGCTCATTGACTGATGGTAGGAGCTGCCTCCTTGAGTCAATTAGGTAATGATTTACTTGGTGCCATTATGGTTATAAGTGCCAAGGATGATAATGGGAGTGGAGATGACGATGATGATGATGATGATGACGACGACGACGAAGAAGGTAATAGTGATAATGATAATGATGCTGATGATGATGATGATAGTGACGATGATGAGGATGATGATGATGAGAAAGAGGCTGATGATGAGCCGATAATCTCGTTGATGATGAAAAATAATTTATATGTCGATGACAGTGATGGAGAAAATAATCGTGATGATGATGATGATGATGATGACGACGACGATGATGATGATGATGATGATGATGATGGTGAATATATTGATTGTGTTAATGATAACGATGAAATGGTGATAAAGATAATGATGGTGATTGTGATGATGGCATTAGTGACGGTGGTGTTGATGGATCGATGATGATGATGATGATGATGATGGTGATGGTAGTAACGAGGACGACGTTGGTGATGTTGATAACGATGCTGATGAGGTCGATGATTAAGATGATGTTGGTGACGATACTGATGATGATACTGATGGTGATGATGACGACGACGATGACGATGGTGGTAGTGGTGGTGATGATGGTAAGTAAGGCTGTTGATGGCACTGATTAATAGGTTAGAGAAAAATGTTGGAAATTATGTTGGTAGGGGTGGGTGGGGCGGGATGGGGATAGTAAACGCTTTCCTGGTAGTAATGAGCGTTTAGGTAATGGCGGGTGACGTTCTGGTGGGGAAGGAAAAATATTTATTATATTATATAGAAAATTGGGAGAGGTGGTGTTTATAGTGGATAGAATAAGAGAACTATGAAAAATATCTGGACTGGGTGACTTGCAGCTGAAGGAGGCTTTAATAATAATAATAATGATGATAATAATAATAATAATGATAATAATAATAATAATAATAATAATAATAACAATAATAATAATAATAATAATAATAATAATAATAATGGTTTCGAAATTTGGCACAAGGCCAGTGTTTTGGGGAAGGAGTAAGACGATTGCTTCGACCCAGTGCTTAACTGGTACTTGTTTTATCGATCTCGAAAGAATGAAAGGCAAAGTCGACCTTGGCGGAATTTGAACCCAGAACGTAAAGACAGACGAAATGCTGCGAAGCATTTCGCCCGGAATGCTAACGATTCTGGCAGCTCGCCTAGTAGTAGTAGTAGTAGTAGTAGTAGTGGTAGTAGTAGTAGTAGTAGTAGTAATAATAATGGTTTCAAATTTTAGCACAAGCCAGCAATTTCGGTGGAAGAGACAAGTCAATTACATTGACCTCAGTGTTCAACTGATACTTATTTTATCGACCCCCGAAAGGATGATAGGCAGAGTGGACCTCGCCAGAATTTGAACTCAAAACGTAAAGACGGAAGAAATGACGCTAAGCATTTTGGCAGACGTGCTAAAGATTATACCAGCTTAATAGTAATAAGTATTCCTTGTGGTCATAATATCTCGGCAAAAGAATTTGACAAGTTCAGAAAATATACGGATTTGCTCATTGAAATTGAAAAAATATGACTTCTCAAGGCGTTTACAATATCAGTGATTGTAGGAGCATTTGGAATGATCAGAAAAAGGAACCGAAAATTATTTGCGGATGACCCCTGGCTTACCATCCGTGCAAGAAGTGCAAAAGATTGTTTTAATTGATATGTTACACGTATTGAGAAGAGCATTGTTACTGTATGATTACAGCCCATATAAAATACCATTTAAAAAAAAATTCCTTTATTTTTTTTTCCTTTCCTTTTCTCTTGTTTCTTCTTTTTTTTTACTTTGACATAACTTGACTTTGTAAATGAACAATCTGGCATGTTTATTTTAATGGCCTACCAGTGTATACAGTGAGTTTCTTTGCCCTAAGTATCGGGTAGACACAGGAAAAGAAATGGAAACAAAATTGAAAGAAGTAGAAAAAGTCCTTTTTACAATAGACACAAAGCCTGAAATTTTGAGGGAAGGGGATAGTAGATTACATCAACCTCAGTATTTTTAATTTTACAGTTAATCATACAGTATAGTTATTTGGTTACAATGATCGACACATGTTTCTGCTGCACAGATGTACATGCAACCCAGCATAATCTTCTGTGTACTTTAATTCAGGGTTCTTCAGCAAGCACGGTTCACGGCGAACATACTTTATGCGGCAGAAACACGTGTCGGTTAATGTAATCAAATAAATATGCTGTATGACCAACTGCAAAATTAAAAGAAAAAAAATTGTTGAAATACCTGTCTTGTAATTGTTTGAATATATATATATATATATATATATATATATATGGCTGTGTGGTAAGTAGCTTGCTTACCAACCACATGGTTCCGGGTTCAGTCCCACTGCGTAGCACCTTGGGCAAGTGTCTTCTACTATAGCCTCGGGCCAACCAAAGCCTTGTGAGTGGATTTGGTAGACGGAAACTGAAAGAAGCCCATCGTATATATGTATATATATATATGTTTGTGTGTGTGTTTGTGTGTCTGTGTTTGTCCCCCTAGCACTGCTTGACAACCGATGCTGGTGTGTTTATGTCCCCGTCACTTAACGGTTCGGCAAAAGAGACCGATAGAATAAGTACTAGGCTTACAAAGAATAAGTCCCAGGGTCGACTTGCTCGACTAAAGGCGGTGCCCCAGCATGGCCGCAGTCAAATGACTGAAACAAGTAAAAGAGTAAAAGAGTAAAAGAGTATATATATATATATATAAAATCTTAAGGCTGTGGTTTCAACTCCTGAAACGAACGGTTTGTTGTGTCCTTTAGCAAGAATCGTATTTTGTACTGCCCCAGTCTGCTCTGTTAAAATGAGTTAGCCACATGCCTAGACGAGATTCGTCGCTCCCAATATAGAAAACAGGGAGTAATGCATTCACTGCTACTGCTTCAATTGCATACACAGGAAAGTATTATTAAACTGTTTTCTATATCGATGGCGACGAATCTCTTTTAAGCATGTCGTTAGCTGTAAGCACATGCTATTGATAAAGTTCAAGAAATGCATTTGGCGTTCGTTCTAGCTGCTGCCAAAATGATTTTTCATCTCCCTCTGATATATATTGTGATTTTAAAATACAGCACGTCCGCAAGAAAACCGCAGTAAAATGCTCTTCAGTGGTGTATATACATTAAATCTGATACACAGATGGTTATTTTCAATTAATATATCTTTAGATGCGTACATCTGATTATTATACATGTTCTTATCAATGTCCATATTTATCAATGGTCTGGCCCCTGGATGTCTTCTTTCACAAAAATTCGGGCAAAAGTTTCACACTGATATATTGAGGTATAGCTTCCTACTGCAGTAACCAATTGCTTGGTGGCACTTTCTTCCCTTCCTCCGCTCTACAAGTCTTGGAGGCCCTACAAACAGTCTTATATTTTGCTTCGCTTTCAAGTAAATTAAACGACGAAAAAAGAAATTAATAAAGGCAGGGAGCTATGTAGACAATTAAATAGATGCTTGGGTAATACGGTGAAGATACTCAGAAATCTGTGGGAGTGGGTGGGAGTAATAAGATTAACTAAGGAATATTACAAGGAATATCATCATTATCGTTGGAATCTATACTGTGATAACTACTTAACATGTGCAGCTATATCTTTTAAGCCAAGCATTGGGATTGAATCCGCAAGTCCGTGGTTACGAAGCGAACTTAACGACACAGCCATACATGTGCATGTTTTTAAGTATTGCATATAAGTATGTATGCGTAAATATATGTACGTACGTATGTGTGGGGTATGAATCTGATTGGATTGTGTGTGTGTGTGTGTGTGCATGTGTGATTGTGTACGCGGTGGTAATGTAACATACGTGCAAACAAGATGGCTGATGGCTGCAGATATTTCCGGCCCTGCTTATCCAGGTGTGGATAATTCATATTAGGTTGAATAAGTGAACGATGATAGAGCTGAGAGAGAGAGAGAGAGAGAGAGAGAGATAGAGAGAGAGAGAGAGAGAGAGAGACGCGGTGAAGGTGAACTACAGGTAAATATAGATGAGAGAAGAGAAAGATTAAGATGATGAAAAGGGTGATGATACGGAAATGCAGATTAACAAATGATGTTGGCTGAGGATAATTTCTGTGAAAGTTAAAGTGATAGAGAGAGATAGGGGTAGTTATGGATAGATAAACAGATATAGATAAAATGAATAAGCGAGAGACAGAGAGAGAGAGGGAGAGAGAGAGGAAGAGAGAGAGAGAGAAAGAGAAAGATATATATATATATATATATATATATATATATATATATATATGTAGAGAGAGAGAGAGAGAGAGAGGACGGTGATTTGAAAGAAAAGATCAACAGAAAGCAGTTGATAAAAATGATAAATGTACGCTCAACACACACACACACACACACGTTCACTCTCAATGCCAGTACCGCAGCTGGCATGAGAAAATGGAAGGGAGCTTCCAAGTTCTGTGTAATGAACGAACACCGAACAAACGAATATATATATATATATATATATATATATATATATATATATATATATATATATATATATATATATATATATATATATATATATATATATAATGCCGCACTGCGACACTGAACCCGAAACTACGTGGTTGACATGCAAACTTCTTTACGCTCTGACTTTAAATTCCGCCGAAGCCAACATTACCTCTCATCCTTTCTGGGTCGATAGAATAAGTACCAATTGAATACTGGGGTGGATGTAATCGACTCGCCTCACCATCAAAATTCCAGGTACATTCAAGTACTTGGGTCGTTGGTATTGAGAAATGTCTCTGCTAAAACTTGCTGGTCTTGTTCTTAAATTAAGGACTAATGTTTAAATTAGAGACCAATGTTGTTATTAAGGCAGATGTTTGGTAGAATCGTAAGAGCGTTGGACAAACCTGCTTTTCAGAGAAAGGTAAAATGATACAGAAAGAGAGAGAAAGATAGTTACAGATATAATGTGAATGAGTGTGTGTGAGAGAGAGAGAGAGAGAGAGGTTCGTATTTTTCTTCCGATTCTTTATCTTCTGGATTCAAATCTCACCTTGGTTAACTTTGCCTTTTCTCCTATTGGGGTCGATAAAATTAAGCAACAATCAAGTACTGGGATTGATAGTACTGACTAACCGCTCTCTTCAAAATTGCTGGCCTTCTTTCCTAAATTAGAACTAGTCATTTGTATTATAACCCTAAGTAGTTGTAGCTGTTGTTAGTTCTAGATCGACACTGATCAAGCAGACTTAAGATCTTGGCTACTGCAGCCATGACTATTTGTCTTCAAAGGTTTGTTTAGGATTATATTATCTAGTATGGAAAGATATTATGTCTTTCCGTTGTTTTTAAACAGTATTATGTGATAATTCTATCAAGTCGAGTGACCATATTTGAAGGACCCCTTGTAGTAATACACAGTGCTGTATAGCACACTGTATTATTATTACACAACATAATATACACTATCGTATTATACATATCGACTTTGCCTTTCATACTTCCAGGTTCGATAAAATAAGTACCAGTTGAATACTGGAGCCGATGTAAATGACTTATCCCCACTTCCCCAAAATTGCTGGCCTTGTGCCAAAAGTTGAAACCAATATTACACACACTGTGACAGTATAGTATACACTCAGTTTAAGATTATTAACACTTGGATATTATATTGTATTGTATTTACCCAGTTTAATATTCCAGACTGTGATATTATACAGCATGAAAAACAAATACTGATAATATACAACATAAATATATAATATGACCTCATTGTTATATAAATAGGTAATAAATACTTAATACATGTTATAATGTATTTCATATTTTCCATCCCGGGCAATAGGCAGTGGAGCAATGATATTAAGAATATCATGCATAGATGTGAGTCAAAACATCATCATTGAAGGAAACCAAAGAAGAGAGAATATACTAAATAGGCCAATATATTTAGGGAACGTCTGAAAATATTGGCGCCACGCCGAAAGAACTGAAAATATTCGACAAACAAAAGAGTCATACGACCAACATTCTGAAACCTTTTTCTTTCTTTGTGATACTACATCATTTTATGTTGCCAATAATCTTGAAAATAACGTTGAATAGCTTCGCCTCTCCCTTCACGATTTAAAGCGTGACTGGAGAAACCAATCAACCAGCCAACTTTTATAGCGGCTATTATTATTATCTTCGAGTTGGCAGAATCGTTAACACGCCGGGCGAAATGCTTAGCGGTATTTCGTCTGTCGCTACGTTCTGAGTTCAAATTCCGCTGAGGTCAACTTTGTCATTCATTCTTTCGGGGTTGATAAAATAAATACCAGTTGAGTACTGGGGCCGATATAATCAACTATCCCCTCCCCCCAATTTCAGGCCTCGTGCCTATAGTAGAAAGGATTATTATTGTTATCATTATTTTCGATAAGTGCAGATATGTCAGTGTTGTCATATTAAAATTCAGTTTCATAGGTTTTACATCAAGAATTAGCGTGCTAAAATTACCCAGTTTATGAGAATTACAACTATGATATTTGTTGTTGGCACTCCGTCGCTTATGATGTCGAGGGTTCCAGTTGATCCGATCAACGGAACAGCCTGCTCGTGAAATTAACGTGCAAGTGGCTGAGCGCTCCACAGACACGTGTACCCTTAACGTAGTTCTCGGGGATATTCAGCCTGACACAGT
Source organism: Octopus bimaculoides (assembly GCF_046866305.1). Classification (NCBI taxonomy): domain Eukaryota; kingdom Metazoa; phylum Mollusca; class Cephalopoda; order Octopoda; family Octopodidae; genus Octopus; species Octopus bimaculoides. The sequence goes on from NC_142934.1 coordinate 26,577,225, forward strand.
GTGACAAGGCTGACCCTTTGAATTACAGGCACAACAGAAACAGGAAGTAAGAGTGAGAGAAAGTTGTGGTGAAAGAGTATAGCAGGGTTCGCCACCATCCCCTGTCGGAGCCTCGTGGAGCTTTTAGGTGTTTTCGCTCAATAAACACTCACAACGCCCGGTATGGGAATCGAAACCGCGATCCTATGACCGCGAGTCCGCTGCCCTAACCACTGGGCCATCACGCCTCCACACAACTATGATAAATGCCTTTTTAAAAACAGCTATCATAAATTAATACATAGCTGTTTTCAAGGAAAACCACGTTATTTTCATAAGAAGGACAACAAAAACTTATTTAGCTTAAAACTGTATCATAACATTCTTATAATATTACTGTATATCATCAATAATTGAAACAGAATGAATGCGTTCACAGATATTTGGAGTTTCTAGGAATCTTTCTGTATTTGTATTAATATAAAGGTGACATTTTTTCTACATCTTGCAAAGCTTTGTTTGAGAGTTCAAAATTACAGCAACATTAATTCTACATAAAATAGCATTAAGAAGGTTCAATTTTATCTTCTTTCTTCACTTTTATTTAACATAATTTATCTCATTAAGCATTCTTTCAACCTCTTCACTGAAATTAAGAAGTAGCTGAAGTAGTACAATTATTTAGAGGAACTGCACTCAGAGGAACCTTTACATTGGTAAACTTCACTCCAAGAAAAGTTCAGAATCTGTTCTATTCGTTCAGTCCAACAAACGAGTATTCTGTGGATCAACTATCTTAAATCTTGATGTGATGGTAATAAATCGATGTTATTTTCGGATTCAAAAAATCTCTACTTCAGGTCCAACATTTTTGACAACACACACAAAAAATGTTATTGCTTGGATTTTCGTTGGTCTGTATGCCTCCCCACAATAAATTAAGTATCTAATGTTTTAGATTATCTAAATTATTACATCTTAATTATCTAAAAGTTAGTAGACTTCGACTCAAATCATATATGTACTTCATGAAGATTGCGATGTATAACGCGAAATACACCAAATTATTTTCTTCTGAATACATTTCTTAAAATATTTCGGTAACACAGCACTATACTGTGTTTCCTCATCAGTGTAAAATCAGTTACAAATCAAGCCATTGATGATATTATTCTTCCTATAGCTAGTTCGATAGATAACTATCTGGTTTTGTAGTTTATAGGAATTGTTAATGAGTTTTCTCCATCATTAATTACCTGATATAGATTCTTTTTAAATAAGCCATTTGCGAGTTCCTCCTACAAGAAACTGATAGACAGCCAAGTAGAATCAAGAAAAACTGTTACTAACCAGATTGAATGGCATCAACATCTAATTAAAATAACCGAATGAATTCAGCTTTAAGTTTTGTTATATACCATTGTTCATTCCAACCATGGCACTGGTACCAACTTTGCTATAAAGTTTAACTTTCGCAATACTGTCAGCATTACATTTAACTCACTCTATCAGAAGAAGATATGTAGAGATAACTTCATTGTATGCTTTTCTAAAATATATATTACAGCCATCCCAAGATTTTTACAGCATTAACAGCATTTGATTCATGTACTAATATTTCCGTTTCCTATTATCATTAATCAAGTCGTCCTCAAAAAGAAAAGTGATCACCACTTCTGATCAGTGTTTGTACGACGAAGCTTTAATTTGGAAGTCATCTTACAATCATTAATATTATTTTTAGATATAACTACGAAATGATTGCAATTAATTATTCCGCCAAGGTAGCTTATAATAAATGTTTCTTTCAAGTTTAGCCGTTTCGTTGTATTTAAGCTTGATATATTGAAGCAATGACGCTACTTTCACAAGACTGACATTAATATACTGCTTTGGTTTTAGTTACATATTCATATCAGAGTACTTTGAAATTTGTCATGTGCCAAATCAGTTTTTCTTTCAGTTGAAGGCGTTTGGCCTAGTGCTTAGAATGTTGCTCATACGATCATAAGATCATGGTTTCGATTCTTAAAATGGATGGTGCGTTGTGCTCTTGAGAAAAACATTTCATTTCATGTTACTCCACTCCACCCAGCTGAAAGTGAGTTCCAGCAATAGCTGGGAAGTTAACCCTGCGATGGACCGATATCTCGAACTCCGACCTAGGGCTCATGATAGACCTCACCGTAAGTAACATTGTATATTCGAATGATTAATTTCTAAGTTACATATTTTGAAATTGTTGCTTGTACCGTTTTATTATATATTTTTTGGCGTTTATAGGAATTAATAACTGCACTTATCGAACAATTTATAATTTGTTTTCCGTTACTTAAAATGAAACTTAAGAAACAATGTTAAAAAATGAAATTAAGGAAAATGATAGCTGAAAGGAAAATTTAGAAAACTAAAAGCTTTGCGGTTTATTGATCATATTTTCATACATACATACATACATACATACTATGTGTGTATATAATATATATAATACATATATGCATAATATATATATATATATATATATATATATATATATATATATATATATATATATATATATATATATATACATATACATATATATATGTATATATTATATATATAACAGATATATAATATATATGTACACACACACACATAAAACGATACATATTAAAATGATAAAACACTTATTCACAGACATATATACCTACACAATTTAAAATAAATGAAAGCAGTGTAAAAGAAAATAATGTGCTAAAACTCCTACGGATTGAAAATCATAAAATATTTATTCGTTAAATCATGGATGGTTTTTATTTTTAAAGATTTCATTATGAAAGAAAAAAAAAACCTCTTCAAGCCATCGATTATACGTAATTTAAGTTGGGTGATACAGAAAAGGTTTTTCTGGACTATTCTGAGTTAATACTTTAGTACCCTTCTGGAAGAGTTACTTCTTTGTCTTTTCGTATATATATCAACATCATTGTTTGGGAAGATTTTGTGTGAGACAGATCTATTTCAAAAGAATTTTAGAAAGCAAGAAAAATTCTGTAATTCAATTTGGCCATACAAATGAGGGCAATGTGGTTTACCTGCAGTATCAAAAATTGTTTAGCGTGTGGTTGTGTGTGTACGTCCGTCTGTCCGTCCGTTCATCCATCCCATGGGGTGGTCACCTCCCCTGTCAGCATGTGTTTATACTTTCTGCGCGCTTTAAATGTATTTTAACTCTTATTTTTAACAATGCAGGCGCTCCGGCACTCTTAGTCACACTTAACGACGATTGGATTTTTCCTTTATGGTATCAAACTGTGCCTGGCTGTCTCTCCCCCCATCTCTCTCTCTCTCTCTCTATATATATATATATGTATATATTTGCATTTGAAAGAAGAAAAAGAAAATGGAGATTGGGATGTTAATTGCTTATTATTAACAGTAAATTAATCATCTTCACTTAAAACTGTTTCAATTGATACTCAGTAAATATTAAATTTATATTTATATGACCTGAGCATAATATCTTCAGAGGAAAAAGATATACCCTTGGATGTTTTATATGTGTTTATGAATCCATTATAGCAGAACTGAATGATTTGTATTGTTATATGCTCAGGTGAGGGGTTTACAGGTTGATTGGGGATAAGATAGAGTAGGTAAATAGAATTAGAACAATAAATGAATATATTAGAGATGATTGAGGAAAGTTGGATATAAATAAGAATGGAATATTCGTTTACAACGTATGAATAGTTATGAAAATTTATATATATGCAAGTACGCACGTATATATATATATATATATATATATATATATATATATATATATATATATATATATACACACATACATATATGTATCCGTACGCACACATATATACACAGAGACGTACGCATATACACCCCCACATATACATCCACGCGTATGCGCATATCCATGCATACGTGTATATATGTACACACACACACACTCACGCGCGCACACACACACCACACACACACACACACACACACACACACACACACACACACGCACATACATATTTGGGTTAGTTACGTCGACCCCAGTACTTGACTGGTATTTATTTTATCGACTCCGAAAGGATGAAAGACAAAGTTGACTTCGATGGATTTTAAACTCAGAACGTAAAGAAACAGAAATACAGATAAGCATTTTGTACGACGCGCTAACGATTCTGCCAACTCATTGCCTTACAGTCAATAATGGTGTTCGAAAGTAATAACGGGTTATTCTGGAGATGTGTCATGTGGATGCAGAAATAAAGCGGTGAAACTGGCGGAGCAGAGTGGAAGATCTAGTTGTTATACACGTGGGAGCCAGAGTCACCTGAAGGTTTCTTACCTTGAAGAACTAAAAAGATAAAGGAAGAGAGGGAAGGCAGTTAGGTGGAACCTGAAGCATGTGGTTGCGGAGCAACATTTTTAACTAGGGAGCTATGATTAACGTACATGGTTTGTCATACTGTTATCTTTCTCTCTCTCTCTCATCCCCATTATCGGTATATAAACAATTACACATACACACACATTCCCACATATTTCGCAAGAGGCTTACATGTAGACAAGTATACGAGTAATGAAAAGCCTTCAAGTGTAATATTTGCCTAGTTTTCTTTCATCCACAACGACGACGACGACGATGCCCCCCCCCCACCAAATCAGCCTGCAATTCTCTATAGTTCCTGAACATTTTTGTTTAAGGTATGTATGTATGTATGTATGTATGTATGTATGTATGTATGTATCTATCTATCTATCTATCTATCTATCTATCTATGCATGTACATGCGTATGTATATATACATGTGTGTATATGCATAAACAAATGCCTACTGATCTTTCCGTTTTCGCTCTTGTTCCCGGGTAATATCTATTTACATATCCCACCGCCCTCCACCCATATACCACTCATACCGCTTACAAACGGCTTTCTTGCACTTCATACAGATAACATTTCACTATTAGCACACTAAAAATAGGGTTTCAAGATTATGTTAATAGTGATGGTAATGGTGGTGGTGGTAGAGGTGATCTACGTGTGTATGCATGTGTGTGTGTGTGTGTGTGTGCGTGCGGAGCAGGTCTCTCTGTCTCTCTCTCTCTCTCTCTCCTTATCCTATTAGGACCTACCCGCTAGACAGTTTTAATTAAAAAGGTTAGCAAAGTGTAAATAGGATGACAGTAGTGTGAGGTACATGTTAGTGTTTGAGAGAGAGGGAGAAAGAGGGAGAGAGGGAGGTGGGGAGGGAGAGAAAGAGAATTAGGGGTTAGGAAAAGGGTTTTATTATGCTTATTACGTTCTTAAGGTTATTTTCGGCAACATTTGCTGGGAATGTTTAACGAAAACAATAACGGCAACGGCAGCAGCAGCAGCAGCAACAGCAATAACAACACTAATAATGATTTCTTTTATTTGCCATAGGGGCATCTGTGAGGGTGACATTACAAGGACAGTTTACTATTTGTGTGTGTGTGTGTGTGTGGTGGTGGTGGGAGGTTATATAAAAGATAAGGGGAAGAAAGGGAGATGAGAAGCAGTGAGATGAAAGGTATGCTAATAATAATAATAATAATAATAATAATAATAATAATAATAATAATAATAATAATACCGGAGTGTGTGTATGTGTAGGGAGGAATGGATATTTGTATTAATACTGGGAGGAGTGATGTGGCAGCTATTTTTATGTACATTGAGGTATTTAGAGCGATGGTGGTCGTGGTGGGAATGGTAGTGTGATGATCTATACTAGTAGTGTTGGTGTTGGTGGTGGTGGTGGTAGGGTTAACTGGAAGTCTTGTAAGGGCATTTGCTGATAGTTATGATGGCGACGGTTGTGAAGTTGGTGGCAGTATTTCAACTTAAATTTTTGCGCTCGTCGTCGTCTTAGTTGTTTAACCCCAAGTAGTCGCCGAATTGTTAAAGCGTCGGATATAATGCCTTGCAGTTGATAATCGACCCGATTCTCTGCAGTCTGAGTTCAAATCCCCCCGAGGCCAGTTTTACCAATTTCCCTTTCGGAATCGATAAATAAAGTACTAGTTCTGTACTGAAGCTGATTCTTCTCTCTTCTCTCTCTCTCTCTCTCTCTCTCTCTCTCTCTCTCTCTCTCTGAATGTGTGTGTGTGTGTGTGTGTGTGTGTGTGTTTTATTCCGTGTGTTTGTCCCTTTCTCGAAGAAGTGGTCTAAGAATCGTCGGATTACGAAAAGACGCCGAATGTTACAACTTCACCAGGGGTTGGCGAGACCAAGGCAACCCAAATCAAGCTCTGATTGAGCAGATCTGTGATCAAAGGTGTTTCCTGCCGTGACTACCCAGAGTTTTCTATATAAGGAATTATATTGTCGAATACATTCTTTTATAAGAACAGTAGGCCGTAACAGAAGGGAGATTTAGCTGTTAGTTTGAGAATATCGGGCGACCACTTACTGTCTGCCTTGTAGCTAGTTTATGATGATAGCAGTAATAGTGGTGGAGTTGTGATTCCGGTTCTCCAATTGTTGGAAGTTATAGTAGTCGTTGTTTATCTCGCTCTCACTCCTTCGCTGTCTGTCTATATGTCTGTTTGTCTAGCTCTCAATGTGTGTAATTGGTAACATTGCTGAGACTTCGAGTTTTCACCAACACTGGGCGTCGTGAGACAATGTCAAATACTGGTGAAACTTAGAAATCACTGTTAATAATATTAACAACGACATTTGATACTAAATTTGTATTGAATCCTTCTTCAGTTAATGTTACAGTTGTGTACTTATAGAAAGCATTCTTTAATTACATACACACACATATATACCTATATGTATGTGTCTGTCTGCCTGCCTGTCTGCCTGCCTGCCTGTCTGCCTGCCTGCCTGTCTGCCTGCCTGCCTGTCTGCCTGCCTGTCTGTCTGCATGCCTGTCTGTCTGCCTGTCTGTCTGCCTGTCTGTCTGCCTGCCTGTCTGTCTGCCTGCCTGTCTGTCTATCTATCCATCAATTCATCCCTCATTCATTCATTCATTCATACATACATACATACATACATACATACATACACACACATACATACATACATACATACATACATACATACATACATACATACATACATACACATATCTTAGTAGCAAAAAACCCTACGGATGAGCTTCCGTAAGGTCATTTACTACAAATCAACGTCCTCACTCTACTTAATTGTATATTGAGCACTTATTTGAACTAGGGCTTTCCCTTATCTATACTCGTCAAGTTCCATGTACATATGAATAAACACGCGCGCACATTTACATTTAATTTCTAGGCTTGACAACCGGTGTTGGTGTGTTTACGTTACCGTAACTTATCAGTTCGGTAAAAGGAACCAATAAAATAGGAGCTAGTATTTAAATAAGACAAAACAAGGACTAGGTTCGATTTAACTAAAAATTCTTCGGGGAGGTGTCCCTGCATGGGCGCAGTCCAATGATTGCAAAAAGTAAAAGATACACACACACACACACACACACACACACACATACAAACTGATATCTTAAAACTTTATACTCTTTCAAGAGTACGTGTTTTGGCACAAAGCCAGCAAGTTCAGGGGGAGAGGGGTAAGTCGATTACATCAAAGAGTACTTATTTTATCGACTCCCGAAATAATGAAAGGCAAAGTCGACCTCGACGGCATTTGAACTCAGAACATGAAGACGGACGAAATACCGCTAAGTATATTGTCCGGCGTGCAAACGATTCTACACCTCGCACCCTTTTATATAAAGCTATAAATAACAGCATGTGAATATTGAGTTTAGAAACCCTTTTGGATAAAAACTGACCAAAGCTGTCCATGTGTGTGTGTGTGTGTGTGTGTGTGCGTGTGAATGCGCGCGCGCTTAGCATTTTATAAAGATGCATAATATTTTGAGTAGAGAATGGCATATGCTATCAGCAATGCTTCCACAGATACAACACACCCTCCACACATTCTACGCAATTAACATGTTAAAAGGTTCACTACAACAACACATGATTAATTAGATATTTTGAATGACTCACACACTCACTCACACACTCACTCTCTCCCTCTCTCTCACACACACAGACACACACATCAGAGCATAGAGAAATAATAAAAAAACAAGCGATATAAGTAATTAGGATGCATATGTGTATGTATACATATATAGGTCTGCATATCTATCTATCTATCTATCTATCTATCTATCTATCTATCTATCTATCTATCTATCTATCTATCTATACCGTCCGGCAGCGCCTCAGTAGTGGGACGCTGGACGGACGGTCCGGTCAAGTTGCTCGGAGTCTGGTTCGGTCCGGACCTGCAAACGGAGAAGAACTGGGACGAGATAACGAGTAGGGTGGCCACTCTCTGCCGGCAATGGTCCGAGAGGAAGCTGTCCCTAAAAGGTCGGGCGGAGGTGGCGAACGCGTACATCGCGTCCGTCATCGAATACCGCCTGACCGTCGTGCCTTGTCCCGATCGCGCCATCACCGAAATGGAGCGCATCCTCTTCCGCTTTTTGTGGAAAGGAAGCGTTCCGATGGTGAGGCGATCCGTTTGTTGCCAACACCCGCTGAAAGGAGGGCTGGGCATGCCGTGGTTGATGATGCGCAGACATGCGCTGAGACTGCGACATCTCCGGCTCTACGTAGACGACGGTGAGCAGGTGTGGTCGCCGTTTGTGCGACGCGCTTTCCCGCAGCTCGTCTCCATGACCGAGCTGCAGTCGTGGATCAAAAAGAGGCCGAGGAATGGCGAATGGCACCGTGAGTGTCGCGTTGCTCTGCAACAACTTTGCCGTCCCGGGTCGACCTTGAGCGGCTGCATCACAACGAAGTCATTCTATAGGGGATTAGTGGAGGGCAGGTACGACGACGATCTCGGGGCGAACCTGGGCGTCGACGAGGAATACCTGACCCACCTGTTCAGGACGACTTTCGGGCCGGGACCTATGGACAACTTCCAGAGATCCCTGGCCTGGCAGTGTTACCGAGAGGCGCTACCCGTTCGGGATAAGCTCTATAGACACGGCTCGCGAAATGCGGGGCCGACCTGCCCGAGATGCGGTCAGAGCGATGAAACCGTTCTGCACGCACTCGTGCAGTGTCCAACCATTTCGGAGCTGTGGGCTTATGTCGAACGACTGCTGTCGCGTGTGGGACGAGTCGGTTTATCAGCCGAGTCTATCGTTAATATCGTCACGCCTCCTTCCTTTAAATGGGAAGGAAGAGCTGTATTTATCGTACTTGTGGCTATGGCGAAAGAATGCATCTGGTGGACGCGTCTGAAAGGATTAGAGACAAATACTTTTCTCTCTGGTCAATCTCTCATCAACTTTTTCAAGTATCACTTGAAAAGGAAGGTGAGAGTAGAGAGGCAAGTGTTGTCTAGCAAATGTTTCGAAAAAAGATGGATACATGTAGCAAGAATGGCACGTATAAATGACGAAGCCAGCTTGACCATGATTCTATAAAACGTTTTAAAATTTTGTAAACAGAGTTACTTACGTTTCTTGCATAAATAAAAGAAATTTTATTTAACAAACTGTGACACTAAGGACCGAGGTTACCGTGGTCTTTTCGTAGGTTTTTCTTTCCACGGATAACCTCCCCATTTATTGGGAATTTTCTGTATTATTTCGTATTTTTTGTAAATACCCCAAACGTTTTGCGATGTTTTTTTTTCATCGTTGTCCCCACTTTTGTTTTTTTTTTCTGCTTTGTTTTCACCCCCCTCGAAAAGAAAAAACTCTACATTTGTATTTTGTCCCCTCTATGTTGAGCCCTGTGTGGCTAATAAAGAAACATATCTATCTATCTATCTATCTATCTATCTATCTATCTATCTATCTATCTATCTATCTATCTATCTATCTAATATTTATGTATACGTATATATGTGCATACATATGTAATATACATATCCACATGCATGGTTCTGGGTTCAGTCCCACTGCGTGGCACCTTGGGCAAGTGTCTTCTACTATAGCCTCGGGCCGACCAAAGCCTTGTGAGTGGATTTGGTAGATGGAAACTGAAAGAAGCCTGTCGTATATATATGTATATATATATATATATATATATATATATATATATATATATGTATGTGTGTGTATATGTTTGTGTGTCTGTGTTTACGTCCCCATAACTTAGCGGTTCGGCAAAATAGACCGATAGAATAAGTACTAGGCATCCAAAGAATAAGTCCTTGGGTCGATTTGCTCGACTAAAGGCGGTGCTCCAACATGGACACAGTCAAATGACTGAAACAAGTAAAAGAGTATATATATATATATATATATATATATATATATATATAAACATGGATATGTATATTCATATATATGTGTGTATGTGGTGTGTGTGCATGTATATGTGTATAGATAAACATATGCATATGTTTATACATATATATATATATATATATATATATATATATATATATATATAAGCGCA
>NC_142934.1:26600146-26610146 GCF_046866305.1 Octopus bimaculoides
CCCCCCCAGCATCTTTTTTATATAAATGAACAAGCTGTACATTCACAAAATTCTATTTGACAAGCTTGAGAAACGGACGAAAGCGCTGATAATAATGAAGAAATAAAAAGGTCTTTTACCAAGATTCTAACGACCTTTTTTCTCACTATATATATGTATATATATATATATATGTATATATATATATATATATATATATATATATATATATATATATATATATATATATATATATATATATACTTACATGCGCGCGCACACATACATATAAGTGAGTCGTGTGGCTTGGTATGGATGTGTGGGTGTACTCACGCGCGTATTATTAATATTAAATATTTTGCTTCAAAATACCCAATTTTTATACATCTTTAATACAGATGCTGTTTTATTAAACTAATCCTACCCTGACTTTATGCAACATACAGTCAAACTCCACCCATTATCAGTGATCAGGATCTTGCATTAGGTGCTATGATATTGTTATAGCACCGCTAAGATACGTTATGTTGAGGCATATCATTCCTTTATCAACGTTAAATAGAACGATGATATATTCGTATATTATTTCGTAGTATAACCACGGTAGGATATAAGAAGTGTGAAATACGATGTGGTGAGAGGAGCTATAGAAATGTAAAGGAAGTACTACGATAAATGATGAAGACAGTACGCATGTGTACATGTGCACATACATACATATGTATACACATTATTGATATACTAGTAAACCCGCGTCGTCAAAAATTCCGACAGTTATATCAATGATAAAAAATATCAAAACAATGAGAGAAACCATTACTAGATGTTAGCAGTCGAGTAAATCTATGAAAATAGATAGAATTGAAGCACTTGAAAAATTGGATATGGTTGTAATGTTACAATTGAAGATATTATCCACATACTGTATATCTGTCTATATACATATGTATACATGTGTGTGTATATATATATATATATATATATATATATATATATATATATATATATATATATATATATATATATATATATATATATATATATATATATATATATATATATATATATATATATATATATATATATATATATATATATATATATATATATATATATATATATATATATATATATATATATATAGGTGCAGGCGTAGTTGAGTGGTAAGAAGCTTGGTAAGGCGGGAAGCTGGCAGAAACGATAGCACGCTGGGCAAAATACTTAGCGATATTTCGTCTGCCGCTACGTTCTGAGTTCAAATTCCGCCGAGGTCGACTTTGCCTTTCATTCTTTCGGGGTCGGTAAATTAAGTACCAGTTACGCACTGGGGTCGATGTAATCGACTTAATTCCTTTGTCTGTCCTTGTTTGTCCCCTCTATGTTTAGCCCCTTGTGGGCAATAAAGAAATAAGAAGCTTGTTTCCCAACCATTTCCAGGTTCATTCCTACTGCGTCGCACCAAGGCCCAGTGTTTTGTATTATACCCTCGGGCTAACTAAAGCCTTCTCAATGGATTTAGTAGACGGAAACTGAAAGAAGCCCGTCATATATATATATATATATATATATATATATATATATATAATCCAAGAGAGTTAGGGGTTGAGGATCCCATGCATGTACCCCCATTACATCATTTTCATCAACTAATTACTCCAGCGTACGGGAGCTATAGAGATAGAATGGGGCATGCCAACGCTAGGCCGAAACAGCTGTAAGATTTTGTCCTTTCTCCAATTGCTAAATGTCCTTTCTCCAATTGCTAAATGTCCTTTAAATTTGAAATCTTAATTGTTGATATGACATGGTATGTCATAAGTGTCTGTATATTGTGTTTTTTGTCAATTTAGTTATAAAATAAACAGATTAATCAACGGAATACAGTGTCTGCAAGTTGATGAGTACCTCATATTCCCCTCCATTTTCTTATTGCTATATATATATATATATTTATGCGTGTGCGTCTTTCCCCACCACCATCGCTTGACAACAAATGTTGGCGTGTTTACGCCTCCGTAACTTAGCGATTCGGCAAAAGAGACCGATTTAATGAATACTAATCTTACAAAGAGTAAGTCTTGGGGTCGATTTCTTCGACTAAAAGACCCTTTAAGGCGGTGCTCCAGCATGACCGCAGTAAAATGACTAAAACAAGTAAAATAATAAGAGAATAAAAGAATATATATGCATATGAAACATCCACTTTTCCACGCTACAGCTTTTGAATATCCTAACGATGATGATTCTCACAACATTTTATTATCTCTTTTCTTGAAGATGAAGATAATATTTTAAAATTTGGTTTTAGAACTCTGCGGTCATCTCATATATTCAGCATCGAAATAAAAAGCTTGGTTTTGAGCGATAGTATCCTATATTTGTGTAATTCAAGATTATGTTGTCTGGACGTGGGAATTTTCGTGGTTTTATTCTGTTCATGGAATTTTCAGATTCTCGAAATGCTGGTGGTACTTTCCTCCATAATTTTTTTCAGGACGGTGTAGAACTTAAGAAATATTCTGCTGTTATTAAATACTGATTCAACAGTTAGAAAAATTTACATCCAGCGTTCGAATATATCTTGAGGATTCGTTACGATGTTTGTGATGTACGCTATCAGAAGATTGATTTTCGTACTTCTCAAATATTTGCTTCTTTCAAACCAAGAAGTTTCTGATAGCATGGGTGTCTGCATAACTTTGAAGCATTATTACATTCCGTTGCCATAAGTTGTTCTGTGTTTCTCCGAATTTTGGTTTGACATTGGTGCTTGAAGTTTTGAACTAGGGATTTTAAAGCCTTGATTTGAATTTTCATATTTTTTTCGAGATGGTAATGTATTTTGGCTTCTTGGTTTCTCCCAAATGGTAATTTTCATGTGCATGATAACTAAAAGGAGGGTCTGTCCAACAGTCAACAGCAGGTGAAGCTGTTTTCGTAATGAGGACTTTTTTTTTTCGTTGCTGGATGATGGCACAATCCAAATGCTGCCAGAGCCTGGAGTGTGGATATCCATTCGATGATGATGAAAGGGAATGTTTCGAAGAGAGCTCAGGGAGGAGATACATACATACATACATACATACATACATACGTATATAACAACACACATAGTACAACAGGCTGTAAGATACAATGTAGTGATGTGTTTAAAAATAGAATTAATGAGTTATGATAAATGATATATGATACGACATAGCAATATCGTTTCTGCCATGAAGAGTAGTACACATACATACAAGCATAGACACACATGTATATACATTTTCACACACATAAAAGCATGTATTTATATATACATGTGTGTGAGAGTGTGTGTGTGTATAGAGAAAGAAAGCAAAAAAGTAAGATGGAAAGAGGGAGGGAGACAGAGAGGTAAGGCATAAATGGGCTTATGTGGATAAACATGTGTGCGCGTGTATCTATGTGCGTGCTCGTGTGTGTGTGTGCGTGGGTGTGTGTATGTGTGTATACATATTCGCACGTACACAAACGTCTAAGTATGTGTATGTATATGCAAAAATAAAATCGCTCTCATGCAAATAGTGCCGATACCGAACGTAACACATACTATTTGATTCACACACACACGCACACACACACTCACTAGCACACACACACTCACTAGCACATACACACATGCATACATTCATACAGATGCAGATTTGCACATACTCGAGAGTTTATCCTTATGTATCAGCATCTGACAAGTTTGAAACGGTTTCCATGGAAATCTAAGCAGTCGGTTTTAATGTTGGAAAATTGTATCTAGCATTGAAAATGTGTCGTAATTGGGTCTATGAACAGCAGCTCTGTCATAACAACACAAGTTCCATAACAAGTGCTTGGATAAAGTTATAATAATATTGTAGCAAAGGATAACGTTGTGTGTGTGTGTGTGTGTGGGGGGGGGGTGCGCGCGTGTGCGTGAGTGTGAGTGTATGTTTGTGTAAGTGTGCGCATTTGTGACTATGAGTAACACGTGTTTGTATTTAATTGAGCCACATACCATATAGATATATGCATATTTCTATCTATCTATCTATCTATCTATCTATCTATCTATTCACACACACACACACACACACACACACACACACACACACACACACACACACACACACACACACACACACACTCAAGTAAGCCTGTTGTTTTCCTTAAAAGCATATCAGTTGTGGAAAAAATTTTGAATTTTGAGATTATCTTCCCTTCTCAAGAGGAGCTGGTTTTAGTTGCCATTTGGTCATTATAATGCACCCTCTAGAGGCGGAGATGGTTTTAATAAATCAAGAATTTACGTTTTATGGTATTTAACTTGACACCCCGTTGGTTACGACGACGAGTTAATCCGATCAACGAAAGAGCCTGTTCATGAAATTTATGTACAAGTGGATGAGCACTCCTCAGATGCGCGTACCCTTAAGGTTGCGCTCAGAGATATTCAGTGTGACACAGAACATGACAAGGCTGGCCCTTTGATATGTAGTACAACTCATTTTTGCCAGGTGAGTTGACTGGAGGAATTTTAAATAAAGTGTCTTTTGCTCAAGGACACAACTCCCCACCGGGAATCGAACTCACGACTTTACGATCGTAAAGCGAATAACTTAACCACTAAGTCATGCGCCTTCACACACACGTATATATATATATATATATATATATATGTATATATATATATATATATATATATATATATATATATATATATATATATATATATATATATATATATATATATATATATATATATATATATATATATATATATATATATATATATATATATGAGTGTACTAGGAAGCTAGGCCTGGACTGTATGCTGAGTGTGGCATCACTTCCTTCAAGTTCCTCGAGTTTATTTCCCGTCGTTCGAGCGGTATTAGGTCTTGCGTTGTTTTCCTGCATAAGAGCTCGCTTTCTGTTAACGAATACCGCGTATTTTTGCCGCACAATATCATGCATTCTCCCAGTTCGGAGTACAGGTTGGCATCGATGGCTCGACCATCTTGAGCAAACTCGTAGTGAGTTATCTCCTCATAATATCACCAGACGCAGAGCATCATCCTGTGATCGAAACGGCCTTGTTTGATGACAGGTCCTAGAAGCTGGCTTAACCGATGCTTATGCACGTTAGGATGGCGCAAAAATATCTCCCTCGGATTATTACTTGTTCCGATCCATGGTTCACTTCCTGCCCTCGCAACACTTCATCAACCAAGATGAGGTGGAAGCTTCAGTGAAGATCTTCACCTTGGAGGACAAAAACTGGTCGTCAATGTAGGACCAAAGAACTGGCAGAAAGTTGACTTCAGACAGTGCGACACGATGGCCTTTACTTTGAATGCTAGGTTGCTTTTGTTGATACTTGACGAATAAAACAAATAAGATACCAAAATATTGCAAAACTTTTCACTTAATACAATATGTATGGAAATTCACATTCTGGCCCATGCATGTGAATGATTGCGTGTGAATGTGTTTTTGTTTGTTCATAGCGTTTTACAGTATTATACATAACTAACCGGATTATATATAATTACACTTTCAATGGATAAAAATTATTTTGGTACAACATATTAAGTATGAAAGCTTCTGGAGTTAAGTATATATTCTTCGTACAGAACGCATGCCATTATCTTAATTTGCCTTATACATGTATCATTTTCATTCATACACAATGCACACACACACACACACACACACACACAATTACATCTACATAATACATGTATGTATGTATGTTTGTATCTTCTTTTCTCTAACTTGTTTCAGTCATTGACTGCGGCCATGCTGGGACACCGTTTTGAAGAATTTAGTCGAGTAAATCGGTGCAGAAGTTAATTGGCCGGGAAATAGAGAAACCAACACCGGTTTTTATGAATAACTTTCAAAACAGACGCAGTTCTTGATACCAGATGTATTTTATTTTGTTATTTATATATATATAAGAAATAGCTGAGATTCAGTTGAATTAGGTACTTAAGTTGAAGCACCAAGTCAGTCTGGTTTTATCCGCATCGCTCAAAGTAAGGAGAATAAAATCAAAATAAGCAACAGGATATCAAGTAGTGATGCAGTACGACCGTTTCTAGCGACACCATTTAATTGAACAACACAATCATTACATCAATTTAAAAGCAGGGCTATCCTCAGCTGCCCTAATAAATAAATAGAAATTAAACCAGTTGGACATATTCATGCGATTCTTGGAAGTGTAGTCTATTCTAAGCGACAATAGCGACAACATGAATTTCTTCCATCTTCTTGCTCTGTTAAAGTATTTGAGAAAAATTATATTAATGTGTCCAAATGGTTAAAATTCTATTTATTTATTTGTGCAGCTGATTATGGCATTGCATTTAAATTGATGTAATGATTGCATTGTTCAATTGAATGGATCCGCTTGAAACGGCCATACTGCATCACTACTTGATATACTGTTGCTTATTTTGATTATATATATATATATATATATATATATATATGTGTGTGTGTGTGTGTGTGTGTGTGTGTGTGTGTGTGTGTGTGTGTGTGTGTGTGTGTGTGTGTGTGTGCGTGTGTGTGTGCGTGTGTGTGTGTGTGTATGTGCGTGTGTGTGTGTATTCTTTTACTCTTTTACATGTTTCCGGCATGTGACTGCAGCCATGCTGGAGCACCGCCATATATATATATATATATATATATATATATATATATATATATATATATAGTCATTCTGAGGTCTTGGAGCTTGTAATTATGCTTTACTGAAGAGGTATAATAATACCTAAACATGTCTAGAATTATCATTATTACCAAACATAAGAGCCATTCTCATATTCTGCATATCGTCATTTACTTTTTCGGAAGTTACCTCTTTAGCCTGTTTTGTGAGTAATTTTCTTTGTTGATAATTTCAGTTGATTAAAAATTATTTTCAACTCATCATTTTAAGAATTTTAGCCTGCACTTAATTATATGTCTTTCTCGCAGAAGAAACCCTTGAAAATATTTCCAATACCTTGTATATATGTTGAATTGCATGTATATTGTGCTTATGGTGTTAGAAATTTTTACAAAATGTATGAAATTTATATTTTATTATGTTGTATTATGTTATATTATGTTATATTATATATTATATTATATATTATATTATACTATATATGTATTATACTGTATTATATTATATTATATATCATATTATTTACTGTATTATGTTTTATACTGTTATATTAGGTATTTTATTATTGTTATATTATGTATAATGTATTTAGGTTTACATTCTTCAAGTCACTTATGAGCCAACAGACTTATAATCAAAATTGTTCCGCCTGTGACCACCGGGTCTTTATTTTTTGGATATAGTTTATTTAGCAATACATATCTAATCCGATCCAGTAGACACATAATCAGAGTTGTTCCGTCCATGGTGATCATCTCTTTATTTTTGTAGATATAGTTGATTTAGAAATACATTATTATTTATAAGATTGTATGGTGCAATTCAAGGGTAATTTCACTGCTATTCTTTGCATATCGAAGGACCACGTAGTGTTTCCTTTATTGGTGGCGGTAGTTATGGTGTTGCTATTGATATTTATGAGAGTTAATCGGTCAAAATAAGGGATATTGAACAACAAGACGAAGTGTTGGATGGTACCAATCCTCTGTCATCAGTGATACATTGTACCCTCGAAGAAGACGCTTAACTCAACGAAGACGCTTAACTCTGAGAGTAGCGGTGTGTGGTCATTCGAATATATTCTCTGGGTCTAGAGAACTTACTCCAGTACTTTCCGAGGATCTGTAAAAATCACTCAAATACTCAGTGTGAGGCAAGCGTTCTATGTCAAACGTAAAACATTATTTGTCAAACACATTTCGTATAAACACACAATATCAAGGCAGACAACTTTCTTAGCTGCTCCGGGTAGCCATCAGTCAGTACTGATATTTAACCTAGCTTACAGGATAACACCATACATTCGTAAGAAATGCAATTTGTTAACTTTGGGTAAAAACTTTAGAATAATTATGCGTTTTTATTCTTGATTCAATGCATATTGGAATATGCCATTGGTTAACCTGGAATGAAGTAATAGAACAGGTGAATATGTTATTAATTTACTCTGAGTAACACTATCGAACAGGAGTATATATCATTAGTTAATACTGAGTAATACAATATTGGTTTCAAATTTTGGCATAAGGCTAACAATTTCGAGGAAGGGGCAAGTCGGTATCATGGACCCCAATGTTCAACTTGCGCGTATTTTATCGACCTCGAAAGGATGAAAAGCAAAGTCGACATCCGCGGAATTTGAACAAAATGCCACTAAGCATTTTTCTCGGTATGCTAACGATTCTGTCAGTTCTCCACTTTCTGAGTGACATAATATTAACAACTGGACATGTCACTTGTTAACCTAAAGTACAGATAGTTTCACAGTGTAATCCGTTAATACAAGTTTTAACGTTATACATTTGAAAATGTTATTAGTTAATCTTGGATGAAACAACAGAACAGGTGGATATTCTATGTGTTTATGTTCAGTTTCCATAGAATGAGTCAAGAATTATAATTCGTTTGAGTAGGACTATATAACATTTAGATTTTCAATTAGTTAATCTTCGATAACGCTAGAAAGACAAATGTCTTCAATTACCTTTTTATTTCCAACATACAAGTCGAATTTTTCAGATCAAAATTTACAAAGCAACGGAAAATGAAAGAAGCCCGTCGTATATGTATATATATGTGTGTGTGTCTTTCTATCTGTGTTTGTCCCCAATCACCTCTTGACAAGCAGTAAGTACTAGGCTTAAAAAATAAGTTCTGGGGTCGACCTGTTCGACTAAAACCCTTCAACGTGGTGCTCCTGCACGGCCGCAGCAAAAACAACAAAACAAAACAAAGACAACAAAAAGGACCCCCCCCCCCCCCCCCCCCCCCCCCAGTAGGTCGACTTATACACCAAGACGACTTTGGAGAACCAAAACTTCTATGTGAAATGCTGCAGAATTTGGAAAGATTGTGACGATGTTTGAATGTTTACACTTTATGTTTACACTATATATTACATCGTACTCGCATGCCGGAAAATATAGCACTAGTTAGATTAGCATTTCCCATTTTTTAAATTTATTTATGGGGAGCCTTTGAAAAGCATTCTATGTCTCTGGGACTCTATCTAAAAAAAATCTTTATATATCTTTATTAATAGTTTTCGTCAAATACAGGATCAGATTTCAATCATAAAATTCTCTTTCAAATGTTTGACAATGTTAAATCCATTAAGCGTCATAAATTAAGTTTGAGAAATGTTGTCGCAACCAAGACTTTGTTGAGACCAAATTCTCGTGCAATTCCTTATTAAAAGGTTATTTCTTCTCACGTTAGGGTAACCTTATAGATATCATGATTTATCATCCTTGCGAATATACCGTACGTGCATAATGAAACTTAAAAAATAGAATTGAGTAAAAAGAAAGAAAACAAATGTGCGGCATCTTCCAGGTTCAGTGCCACTGCGTAACACCTTGGGTAAGTATCTTCTCCTATAGCCTCGGGTCGACCAAAGCCTTGTCAGTGGATTTGGTGGACGGAAAATGAAAGAAGCCCGTCGTATATGTATATATATGTGTATGTGTGTGCATCTTTGTATCTGTGTTTGCCCCCAGTCACCTCTTGACAAGCAGTGTTGATGTGTTTACGTCTCCGTAACATTAGCGGTTCGGCAAAAAAAAACCGATAAAATAAGTACTAGGCTTAAAAAATAAGTTCTGGGGTCGACCTGTTCGACTAAAACCCTTCAACGTGGTGCTCCTGCACGGTCTCAGTCAAATGACTGAAACAAGTAAAAGACAAAGAAAAAGGAAGTACTTGTACAGTCTTTAATTTGTCTTTAATTACTGTTTTCAGCAGAAAACTCAGTGACTTTTCACGGAAAGCAAGGCTTCCAGGAAACATCGGTTGGGAAAGTCTGACTAACGGATACCAACAGATATGGCATTTCATGAGATAAAACACTCA
>NC_142934.1:26615146-26632646 GCF_046866305.1 Octopus bimaculoides
TGTATGTATGTATGTATGTATGTATGTATGTATGTATGTATATTTATGTGTGTATGTACGTATATATAAATATACACCCAACGAAATGAACATGTTATATATAAGTATACACAGCTGGTAGTATATTTTTAGAAAATTTTTTGTTTGCGCGTGTATATATATATAAAAGTTGTATATACGTGTATAAGTATATATATATATGTATATATAAACACTAGTAAAATCAGGTAGACAGCTCAACTGGTTAATGTATAGGCTTAGAAACATTATCAATCACCAATGGCGTGCAAAGCCACATACAGAGAATACTTACAAAAGACAAACAAAGTGAACATGATGATACACACACACACACACACACACACACACACAGACACACACAAACACACACAAACACACACACACACACACACACACACACACACACACACACACACACACACATACACACTTGTATATATGCATTCATACGTTTAAGTGCCTGTATATTTTTACCCAGAAAGTAAACTGAGAAGTAACAGGAGAAGCTGTACACGCTAAAGTTAGATGCTTGAGCGTCGGGGCTCGGCTTTAGATGTTAAGGGTGTGTACATATACATATACATATATATATATATATATATATATATATATATATATATATATATAAGCAATGTTAAATCTCTGAACGATATATATATATATATATATATATATATATATATATATTTGATGTCTACGTGCGCATGTATATGCGTAGCACTACGGTGTTATAGCGACGGGGGTATGGTAGAAGATCTGTTAAAGCATTGGAATGGTTACCCTAGTCAACATTACCTTGTCAGGCAAGGTATGCATGCTATAGCGTGTGCATTTCAAGGGTACAGGACGACCTTCTACCTAAAAAACTATTTATGTCGTACCTGTATCATCTGCTACCCTATACACACACCCTTCAACAATTCACAACAGATTACTGTATGTCAGTGTGTTTTCGTCTATGCATATTCATATTTATATACATACATATATATATATATATATATATATATATATATATATATATATATATATATATATATGCATACATACATACATATATATACAAATATATATATACATGCCCACACATATATATACATATATATAATATACATTCATATACATACATATATATATGTGTATGTGTGAGTGTTTGTATACACACGCATATATATATATATATGCACGTTAATATATTATATATATTATATATATATGTGTATATATATGTATAATATACAATACATGCATATATATATATATATATATATATATATATATATATATATATATATATACATATATATATATACATATATATATATATATACATATATATATATATAGATATTTATATATACATACATATATATATATACATACATATATATATATATACATGCATATATATATATACATACATATATATATATACATACATATATATATATACATACATATATATATATATACATACATATATATATATATACATACATATATATATATATACATACATATATATATATACATACATATATATATATACATACATATATATATATACATACATATATATATATACATACATATATA
This sequence comes from Octopus bimaculoides, assembly GCF_046866305.1. Lineage (NCBI taxonomy): Eukaryota > Metazoa > Mollusca > Cephalopoda > Octopoda > Octopodidae > Octopus > Octopus bimaculoides. Next base: position 26,616,764 of record NC_142934.1, read on the forward strand.
TATATACATACATATATATATATACATACATATATATATATACATACATATATATATATACATACATATATATATATATATATATATATATATATATATATATATATATATATATATATATATATATATATATATATAGTGCTTGTACTGATATGTCTATGGAGGAAAATAGGGAACTCAGTCCATTCATACATGGATACTCCGAGCTTTAGTCGTTACACAAGCGAAGAATGTTCATGCGATTCTTCAAACGAAATGTATATGATTCTGACACTCTGTAGCGATGGCGCGAATTTACACCCCCCCCAACACACACCTCATTCATTTTATAAAAGTACTCAATGTCAATTTATAAGGAAGTAGAATGTGGTATATAAACGTCGAATATGAACTGAAACCAAGCTCATGATTCGGTCGATGTTTCGTAATTAGTATATTTTCAGGTGAAAATAGTTATATATATATACGTATAAGTATATACATTTCTCTCTCTCTCTCTCTCACACACACAAACACACACACGCGACTAATTAACTAGAGGCATACTAAGCAGCGATGAATAAATATGGGTGAGTACAATGATGTTTAGCACGTTCATGTGAACGCTCATCAGCCACAGGACCTTAGCTGATGTGACGTAATAACACAGAAACACGCGCCTTACGGTGCTATGATGTCATTCATAATCCATTTTTTTATATGAAACACACATTGTTTATAAACACACATTGTTTATATGAAGAATTTCTCTCCCGAGACAGCTTCAGCTGCAATATTTCCACGTTTGACTACACTCAAACGGTTTAAATATAATTTTACACACTTGTATAAACATATACATATATATACGTACAATAATATATATATATATATATATATATATATATATATATATATATATATATATATATATATATATATATATATATATACATACATATATATATATATATACATATATATATATATATATACATATATATATATATATATACATATATATATATATATACATATATATATATATACATATATATATATATATATATACATATATATATATATACATATATATATATATATATACATATATATATATATACATATATATATATATATATACATATATATATATATATATATATATATATATATATATATATATATATATATATATATATATATATATATATATATATATATATATATATATATATATATATATATGGATGGTCAGTTTATTCTTTTTGCCAAATTGGTTGACTTGTGCCGAATATCTTGCAAAACGAATTAATAAACGTAATATATATATATATATATATATATATATATGTGTGTGTGTGTGTGTGTGTGTGTGTGTGTGTATGATAAGAATGCTGGGCGCAGAATAGGACATCTGATAGATGGACGTCCCTTTCATACTGAGTTCACATCCCACCAAAGTTGACTTTTATCTTTTGTCCTCCTTCCATAGTAGCGCAGTACTAGACACAATAAAACCAACTTTACGTCATTTTATGTGTTACAAACAATCATCTTTATCATTTATTATTATTAACATCGTATTATTATTATCATTATTATTATTATTATTATTATTATTATTATTATTATTATTATTATTATTATTATTATTATTACTATTATAATTAAGCGGCGAGCCGGCAGAATCGTTAGCACCCTGGACGAAATGCTCAGTGGTATTTTGCCCGTCGCTACGTTCTGAGTTCGTATTCTGCCGAGGTCGACTTTGCTTTTCATCCTTACGGGGTTGAGAAATTAAGTACCAATGAAGCACTGGAGTCAATGTAATCGACTATACTCCGCCCCCCCCCCCCAATTTTAGGCCCTGTGCCTATATTAGAAAGTGTTATTATTATTTATATACGGCAGAGGTTTCATATTTCGGGCAATAGTCAATTCAATAAATCTCTTATGGTAAGCATAATAATAATAATAATAATAATACGGTGCTATTCCAGTAACACTTATAGAGACACCACGATGAATTGACTGGAACCTGACTCTTTAATCGCAAATCAACGGCCAGTTGGTTACGTTAATTCTGGTAACGGACCAGATCTACTTGGATACGTACATACGCTTAAACACAAATATGTATGTATGTATGCATGTATAGAGGTGTGTATGCATGTTTGTATGTTCGTATGTGTGTAGGCATGCTTGTACGGCTGAATTTATGTACGTAAGTGTATGCATCTGTATGTGTGCAATTGCGTGTGTCTGTACAAGTTTGTAAATATGTTATCGTGTGTATGTAGCTGCATGTGTGTGTATTATATATTACTAAACAAATAAATAAACATTCTACGGACACCTATGAAATAGAATAGATCAATTCTCTTCATTCATATTCATTGATGATATATATATATATATATATATATATACATACACACACACACACATATACGATATATGCAACATTGTGTACGCAAAAAGTGCATTTCTTAAATGTATATATACAGATTCCGCTTGTTCTTTTTTTTGTACATCTTATCTATCTGTTCAACTACCTACCTACCTGTCTACCTACGTACCTACGTACGTACATACGTACGTACGTACGTACCTACCTACAACCTACTTACCTACCTTATCTATCTATCTATCTATCTATCTATCTATCTATCTATCTATCTGTCTGTCTGTCTGTTCGTCACTCTGTCTTTCTCTTTCTTTTTCTTTCTTTCTCTCTCTCTCTATCCGTTCACCTGTCTGTCTATCTGTCTCTCTATCTGCACATCAGTATGTTTGTCAGTCTGTTCTCTATACTCAGCTGTAACTCTATTTACGTCTCACATAAACAAAAACACGCACAAACACGTGCGCGCATACATACACGCACACACACAAACACACATGCGTTGTCACCGATGATCATTCAGTTGTCCTATCAACTGAAGTACATGATCATTGAACTAGCATGGAAGTGGCTGAATATTCTATTGGTTCACCATTACCTGGTCGTAATTCTCAGGTTGATGGAGCCTATAACAAGTTTAGATAGTTGAAATACAGGTACAATTTATCTGGATGAAGTTTCACGCAGTTTCCAACATCCTATTTTACTCACAAAGCTGGAGTTAATCTGATGGTATGGTAAAAGGTATTTGAATAAGATGCCATGCAGCAGGATCGAAGTTAGGGCCTAATGATTGCAAAGCGAATTTTTCAACTACTCAGCCCTTCTTGCGACCATATTTATACGCTTGGAATCAGAGAGTAGGTGAATAGTCGTATATCTATGTACGCGCATTGACTAAAACAAGTAAAAGTATTATATATATATATATATATATATATATATATATATATATATACATGGTGCGATGGGTAAATTGTTGCTATTTTATGGTTTTAATTTCGCGCATGCGCATTGTGTTTGATTTTGTCGAGAAAAACAGCACCATGTGAGAAAAACAGCACCATGACGCAATTCACTCAGCCAGAAATTTGGAAAGGACATGCTGTATGACCTTGCATTCGCGCCGGAAGCTCCATTACGAACATTTCAGGGACATGTACCGAGAGTGATAAAAATCAAACATCCCGTCAACATCATGGTGTTTGGAGTGATCACTAGTGATGGGGACGTTATGCCTCCATTCATCTTCCCACATGGCTTCAGACTCAACACGGAGGCCTACACCAAGTGCCTGGAGGAGGTAGCGCTGCCCTGGGTCAGGAGGGTGGCTGCTGGAAGACCCTATGTCTGGCAACATGACTCTGCACCATGCCACACAAGCAGGAGAACCCAGTCATGGCTGTCAAACAATTTCCGCGACCACATCTCCCCTAACATCTGGCCACCGAACTCCTCAGACTGCAAACTCTTTGATTATTATGGGCGGGGCGCAGTTGAGCGAGAGACCAAGAAAGCTCCGTGTAACACCAAAGATGAACTGAAGGCAAGGATTATGGCAGCATTCACTTAAACAAGGAGACCATCCAGAAGAGTTGCAGGAGATACTGAAGTCGTCTGGAGGCCGTGGTTGAAGCCAATGGCGATTTTATTGAATAAATTTACTCTTTAGTATTTCAAGAAACGTTTATGTAATTTTGGTAAATATGTCTTTAAAATGAGATGTCAGTGTTATTTTCATTTTTGCGTAATTTAGACGACAGTTTATTCACCGCACCCCATACTCTTTATCATTTTAATATTAATATACACCCCACACAATTTTTAACTTCCAGCGAAAAGAAAACGGATTTACCCATCGGAAGAATTAACGGGGTGATTAACAACTAAATGTAGTCACAGACGTTAGATACTGATCGTTGTGGTTAGCCGTTAACTGGAACTTAGCTGACAGCTAATACGGTATCCGCTTGGATAATATGTCCTTCTAAAGTTTATATATATATACAAACATATATATATATATATATATATATATATATATATATATATATATAATACATATACCCATGCTCGTGCGCGCGCACACACACACACACACATGGTGGTCATCAACTCTATTTCGAGCACAACCACTTTCTCATTGCTGATATGTAGTCTGCAGCAGGTTTAATAGCTTTTCTAACATGATCCCCGTTCTTATGATATTCTTTTCCTGACAAATGCTGCTGTAATTTTGTCAAGAATGACAGCAAAAGCATCTCCATCCTTGTACATGCGTCCAAAATAAATTTTCACTCTATCAGTACTTGAGCACACTCTTGGACGTAAAATCAAGTCATTCTCTGCTGGTGCCGTTGGAATTGTGCACATATGTGTATGTGTTTGTGTGCGTATAATATAATGTAATGGATGCCTGCAAGAAAAAAGTTCGCAAGTGGAATGAATTATTTTGTAAGGAAGAAGAGAAGTATCATGTTTTGGATTGAGTCCTTCGTCAGATACAGACGGAATATTTACTGATTTTTTTCTTTTCTGAATGATGCAAATTATCACTAGGAAATATTTCGTCTGTATCTGACGAAGGACACAATCCAAATTGTGACACTTTTCTTCTTCAAAACGAAATGATTTATTCCACTTGCGAACTTTTTTTCTTGCAGACATACATTAGATTATATCACACGCACACACGCACGCTCGAAAAGCATCAAAAACACCCCCTTTATGTTTTAACGTATTCAGTCGAGAGTATTTACTGTTTAAGTAGCTAAGACAAACACCATATTTTGTTCCTAATTTTATTCTAAACTTTTTTTTTTATGTACTGAAATAAACTAAGAAACATGTGGCTGTTTTAATAGCATGTATTAATAACATTAATGTTGTTATTATTTTTATATCAAAATAGCACATAAATTATAGACGAGAACATGTCACCATTTTTGGAATCAGCACCCCAAAATGTAGCTGCAACGGGTAACTGGGTCCCAATCTTAGTGCACGAGTGTACATGTCAACATATAAAGAGGTATGCTGCATCTCAAAAAAACCTACAGCTAATTGTGTAAAACAGCTAGTATTTTTGGAATCGGCGCCCCAAATATATCCCAGAATAGGTCTAACTTTTAAAGTATCGGATTGTGTTGGCCAGTGCTAGAGGTCTGTTACAGGCTGACTTGAGGTTTAAAACACCAATAATAACCTACTATTTTGAACGATTTCATTCTGCTCACCTTCTGAGTGAATATGGCAGCGTTTGTCGTTTGATTTATATAAAACAATGTGGTGACTGAGCGAATCTTGGAAGCATTTGCGGTTTGATTGATATAAAGAGTCTGTGATTGTGGGAATATAGAAGCGCTGGGGCTTGATATAGACAGTATGTGGCTGAACAAATATGGAAGCGCTTCAAATGTTGGAACCGTTTGCCTTACATAGTGGTTTTCCTTCTAATCCACCACAGCTATCTTCGCTGTGGAATCAATGCATCAAAACCTTTTTATTGGTCAAAATACCGAACAACCTGTCTGGCAAAATACCGTATAACGCATCTGGCAAAAAATTTACACCAATGCCAACAACATCCTCGCTTTGTTCCTGAACTCTTTCATTTTCTTCTCTTCAATACTCATTAATGCAGTCATTGTATAATTTATTTCTGTTTTGCTTCTCATTCTCTTTCCTCATACATTTACCAGTTTCCTTGAGTATTCTCACCTTCGAATATTTTGCATTCTGCTATTTCTCCTCCTTTTTTTTTTTTACTTTTTTTTCTTTTGTTTTCTTCCTTCTTATATTCTTATCTATTTTTTTTTGGTATCTGTCTGTCGACCCAATTTTTAGTCTTTCATTCTTATCTATTCTACATAAAAAACACCTACCTATCCAACCACCCCTTACCTGTTCCCGAGACATTTGTGTACCTACCTACCTACCTACCTACCTACCTACCTACCTACCTATCTATCTATAATATTCGTCCGTCTTTCTTTCTTTCTTTTTTTCTTTCTTTCTTTCTTTCTTTCTTTCTTTCTTTCTTTCTATATATATATGTGTGTGTGTGTGTGTAAAATATACATACGTACATACCTACATATTAAATCTTTTTATCGTTATATGCGTATGCTTCTCTATCGCATCAGGAAAACCACCTATCTATCGAACCACCCGGTTAAATATATACCCGGTGTATGTATATATGCCTGTCTGGCTGGATGCCCGCCTGGCTCTCTGCCGGTCAATCTGCATCTATGCATGCATGTATCTATCTATTTATATTACATATATCAACACGTACATTCCTATACTGAATAACTTTATGCATGTATCTCTGTCTGCCTTTATCTTGCCCAGTATGTATGTGTTTATGCATACATATATACATACATAAGTGTGTGTGTATATATACACATATATATATGTATATTATATATGTGTATATGTATATATACGCGCGCACACACAAATATATGTAGGTGAGCGTATTTGTGTGCTCGTTCTCCAGCCACACTGCTGAATTATTAACCCAGCTCCCTAACATTCTAATATATCTCAGAACAACCCACCATAAATCTGCTCTTTCAATTAAGTTACCAACGTGAGATTTCTCATCATAATTTATCTTTTAATCATCATCATCACCATCATCATCATCAGTAAAACCACCACCACCACCACCACCACCACTACCACCATCATCATCTCCACTACCACCAACACCCCTTTATCACCCCTTTATGTTTCTTCTCTTCTAACTCGCTCCTTCCACCCCAATCTTTATTCCTCAGCTTCCCACCTCTTTCATCCCACCTCTACCGTATCCTAAAAATTCTATTATCCTCTCCCCTCCTTCCCCCACCCCCTACAAAACACTGGACCTCCCCCACCCCTCACATCACAAAGGCACCGTTACTCATATCTTTTCACCCCCCCGTCAGCTTCTACCCATCTCCCACAACCACTCCCACAACCACTCCCTCAGTAACAGTCTCGTTTCCATCTCCACCACCAACATCTCGGCTCCATTCTTCTTCTGTTAAGACTTTTTCTATTCTGTCATCAACAATTCTAGCAGATAACTATGTTGAATTTGTGTTTCATCGCACCCTCATTACAAATTTCAACTCCTGCTCCTTAACACAACCCCTTGACGGCATCCTCCGTCACTAGGGAGGAAGGATCGGGCTGAGATAGAGTAAACTGGTAGGGTTGAGGGATAGAAAGGATGACGAAAAGTGGAGCAGCGTTCAATTGAGTGATGATGATGATGATGATGATGATAATAACAATAATGATAATAATAATAATAATAATAATAATAATAATAATAATAATAATAATAATAATAGTAATAATAATGATAATAATAATAATAATAAAAAAATTTTTTTAAATGCTTTCTAATTGATGTATCAATACCAGCAGATGACAACGTTTCTCTAAAAGAAATGGAAAAACTTTCAAAATACAAAGACCTGGAAATAGAGATAACTCGAATGTGGAATCTAAAAACAAACAATTCCTATCATAGTAGGTGCCTTAGGTATAATAAAAAAAATATTCAGACAAATACATAACAAAAACACCAGGACTTACAAATATATATAACATACAGAAAATTGCACTACTGGGTACTGCACACATTCTACGCAAAACACTTTCAATACAGTAAACATAAGAGCACCACAGCAAACCACAGCACATACCCAAGGCGCACAGAGCTGCACTCGGTAGTGAAGTGAAAGCACGTTATAAAAACAAAACTACTGAACAATAATAATAATAATAATAATAATAATAATAATAATAATAATAATAGTAATAATAATAACATATAACATACAGAAAATTGCACTACTGGGCACTGCACACATCCTACGCAAAACACTTTCAATACAGTAACCATAAGAGCATCACAGCAAACCACAGCACATACCCAAGGCGCACAGAGCTGCGCTCGGTAATGAAGTGAACGCACTTTATAAAAATAAAACTACTGAACAATAATAATAATAATAATAATAATAATAATAATAATAATCATAATAATAATAATAATAATAATAATAATAATAATAATAATAATAATAATAATAATAATGATTTCTTTTATTTGCCACCAGGGCGAAGAATGAGGGAGACAATACAAAGACAGACATAAAGTGTGTGTGTGTGTGTGTGTGTTTTTTTTTTTTTTTACATATAATGGAATGATAAAATAAAAAAAAGTATACACGGTATACATTAGAAGAAGGGAAGTATACATAATGTACGACACTAGAAAAAGAGTGGGGAGTGATTGTGATAGGATCCCTCTAATACAGGAGGACCTCTAGGGATAGCCAAGGAACTCCACCACACAAGATCACCCCGAGTACCAAGGACGAGAGCTCTCTCTAACTTCTTTCTTCTGGTTCCCAGGTCTACACTGAGAGTGGTACCATCCACTCTTGCGATTTTCGCAACTTTCACCCACCTTTTCATAAATTCTCTCGAGGACAGCACCTCCCTCTCAACCCTCACTTTCCTTTTCAAATGAAACTTGAAAAAAGTCGTTGATGGCTTTATCAAAGAGGAACGTTTCTGTCCTCATTCCTTTCAGCCTCGTCCACCAGATAGCCTTTTTCGCCACAGCCACCAGACAAAGGAAAACTGCCTTGCCAGCCCGATTAAAGGAGGGCGGCGGGGCAATCATCATTATGGAATCGACTGATAAATGGACCTGTCCTACATGCGAGAGCAGCTGTTCGACATAAATCCACAAGTCAGCAATGCCTGGACACTGAACGAGAGCATGCAGAACGGTTTCGTTGCTCTGTGAGCACCTCGGACAAGCCCGTCTGACAGCAGATCTGTGCCTGTAAAGTTTATCTCGAACCAGTAGCGCCTTCTGGTAGCACTGCCAGGCCAAAGACATCTGGAAATTATCCATAACAGTCCCCGACCAGAAAGTACTCCAGAATAGACTTGCCAGTTCGTCTTCGTCGAGGATGCCGTCTCACTTCCCAGTTACTAATCCCCTTTAAATATCTAAAGTGGAACATCCACTGATCTTATTGTCCAACTTGTAGAGGACAGTCAGCGCCTGACGACATTCTAAGTGCCCAGTCTCGGCTTATCCTTTACCCAGGACTGCAGCTCCATCAAGGAGACGAGCTGCGGTAAGGCGTGTCTCACAAACGGAGCTCACACACGTTCACCTTCTAAAAATCGCTGCAGGTGGCGCAACCTGATTGCGTGTCTGTGCATTAAAAGCCATGGAATGCCTAAGCCGCCATGCAAAGGGAGTTGGCAGCAGACCGACCACATGACCATTGAAACGCGCCCTTCCACAAGAAAGTAAACAGGATACGCTCCAATCTAATCAAGCAGTAACTGAACCAAGGCACAACCGTCAGACGATAAATAATGACAGAGGCGTTGTAGGCATTCACCACCTCTGTCCGACTATTCATGGACAACTTCCTCTCTACCCATTTCTGGGTAAGAAAGGTCACCCTGTTCGTCACCTCTTCTCAATTCTTATCCACCTGGAGGACGGGACAAAACCAAACCCCAAGCAGTTTAACTGGTCCGTCAGTCCAGCGTCCGATGACGCCATCCGATAGCATCGATCTGCCTCTCCAGATGCCCAAGTCACAATGCCGCCTACTTGTCGGCATTGATTTTAGCCCCTGCAGCCGACTCATATTCCTTTACAATGGAACCGACCGCCTTCACTTTGGAGGTGTCCAACACCATGGCGGTGACGCCGTCCGCGTATGCAGATATTGCCCTCCCGAGTTCGATTTTGAAAGGGAGGCCACTTAACTAACTGCTCCAACTTCCGCAGCAGTGGATCGAGAGTCAGCACATATAGAAGAGGTGACAGCGGACAGACTTGACGGACCGAACGTGCGATATTAAACGGCTCGGATAGGTGGCCATTTACTTTGACCACCGAACAGGTGCCGCTGTGCATTGCAGAATCTAGTCTCTGAAAACGGGTCTGAAACCGGCCGCTTAAAGGGCGGCTTCCAAGTAGCGATGGTCTACCCTATCGACTGATCTAAATTTATCAGGGCCCCATCGAAGCCAGCTTTAGTTCCAAACCTCTCTACGATGTATCTCATAAGGTGGAGGTTGTCGTGGATATACCTGCTCAGAATTGCACACATTTGTGCCTCCCCGACCAGACTATCAACGACAAGCGCCAACCTTTTCGATAACATCTTGGTCAAAATCTTAAACTCTGTGTTTAGCAGAGTTATGGGCCGAAAATTGCCTATCACGTCCCCATTGTTAGCGTCCCTTCTCGGCAGTGTTACCACACCCCGGCTAACAGCACTAGAAATTCTTCCGTTTTGCTGCCAGTTACTGTAGACATCTGCCAAGAAGCTGTCAAACAAATCTGGCATGAAAACATAGAATTCGTAGGTCAGACTATCCAAACCGGGTGATTTGTAACTTGTGCAATCACTCATCGCCTCCCGTATTTCAGAGGCTGTAAACGGCTTTTCGCAGAATCTCGCGTCCGTCATCGAGAGCTGTGGTAGGCCGTCTAGGTACGAAGTAAAGTTCGCTACCGTGGTCGACCCATCACCCTCCCCAAACAGCCGCACAAAGTGCTGCTGGAAAGCCGCGCATATTCTCAGAACCGAGTAGCCCTCGTCCGTCCTGATCCGTCAAAGACTTGATCGTGGTTTTGTTTCTACGTCGCCTCTACCATTCGGGACCATAGAACGGCTTTAGTTCCTTCGTGTTTTAGCGTACGGGCTCTGACAATGCACCCTTCGTGTTTCGCCTCAAAGAAATGGTCAAGGGCCATTCTCGCCACTAACACGTCGGTAGTGATGCCTCTTTTTAGTTTACTAACTAGTTTTCCCTCTAATCTATTTCTTTCTATTGCTAAATCTTTGCTAAACGCTATCGATTCTACTCTAATCGGTCTCTTTAGAGCGATCCACCACCGGTTGTTGACAATAGCCCCTGTCAACTGCCGCTAAACCAGTTCGCTAATCCGGTCCCTGTAGTCTTTGCGAGCCGGTAAGGACGCATTCAACTTCCAGGAATCAGGCCCCTGTCAACGGGCCATATCTAAATCGACTGAGCATATCACAAATTTGTGATCTGATTAGCCGACCAATTTAAATTGTGGATAACCTATGCTATCCCTATCCTCTGACCTAACAAATACTCTATCTAAATACGATCTGGATGACCCGCTGTGGTTGCTCCATGTCCACACTGGCACATCAGAGAAATCCAGTCGGTACTCGTCTGAAAGCTGGAAAGTCCTGAGCAGTTTTGCGAGGCTTTTACACTCCCTGCTACTATGTATTAAACTCATACAGTCCTTCCGTGCGTCCAAAATACTGTTCCAGTCCCCTACTAGTACTAAAGTGCGAGACGTTCCCAAGAATGTTTTCAGACGCTTGAAGAAATCTGGCCTTCCAGCCCCTGTTGGGGGCATAAACCGCCACCAGTTTAAAGGCGTTACCTTCGCTGCCATTCATGTCCAGAGCCACCACCCTACCACCTGGGTCCAGGAAGATAGCCTGTACTTGGAGATCTAAGAATTTCCTGAGTAGCATTGCTACACCGCTACCCGCTCCCGATAGACCACAAAATAATTATAGTCCTCGAAAATGAATGCTAGAGCGTGTTTTCCGGAGATCCTTATTTCACCAATGGCTACATCCAAATCAAGTGACCTGAGATCATTGAGCAAGTGACCTTGCCTCTAAGCTGATCCCAGGCCACTCACATTCACACACCCTATTCTTAGCTCAGCCATGCTAGTTGGAGAAAGAAACCGAGGAGGTTACTCACCTTGATTTTCGAGAAGCTCAGAAGTTCCGGGCCTCTCTACTGGCGAAAGTGTTTTAAAAGGCCCTTCAAACAGCCTTTTACCAACAAATCTTTTTTAAATCCCCACATTCCACGAGAATTTTTCTCTTATAATTCTATAAACGTCCGACGACGTTTTGAGGATGAAATCCTCAAATTCCTTTCCCTCTGTCTCTATTTTGTTATTGTTTTTTTGACTTACAAAGTCCATCAATTCATTGTTGCACTTGTTTACAACAGTGAAATTGATGGATACATTTCGTCAACAGTTTGATGAATATTTTTGAAGTTCTGTAATTGGTTGTTTCTGTGATTTCATGCAGATGTTAATGATATTACTATTTTTAAAGTTGTTCATCTTGTTCTTGTTGTTTTTGTTGAAGCGCGTTCCTTTGACGAACATTATGATAGCTTCTTTATCAGCCATCTTTAAATAATTACAGAAAATTACAAAATATTTGTTTTTGCCGAAAGCAGTTGAAATTCAAAAATTATTGAAGCACCCCACCTCCCCCTGCAAAACAGGGAGTGTTTCTACACAAAAGTACTATCTGCGCAGTCCAGACAATCTCAGAAATGTAATAGTAACAATAGAAATGAAAAGACGGGGATTTAGAAGGCTGCAAAGATTACAAACACTTCTTCAACTTACGGAGCACCAAATTTGCGTGACTGCATAATAATAATAATAATAATAATAATAACAATGATGTTGATGATAATGATGATGATGATGATGATGATGATGATGATGATGATGATGATGATGATGATGATGATGATGATGATGATAATAATAATAATAATAATAATAATAATAATAATAATAATAAATGCAGTATATACCCTGATGCTGTACCAAGCACTGGCTCTTATGGCTTCTGATACTAACTGATTAGAACTGTTATCATGTATATGTTTTGCCTTCGTATGAAAGATGGACTATAGCAAATATTCTGCTCAATACCACAAACTTGCTTGTCAGTTGTTTGACCTTAACCACTTGAGCATCTCCCTTAGTGGCTGACGATACGTGCATCTCCGATCATGAGCAGAAATAGTGTCATAAGTTGTTCTGTAAGGAATAGCAGAAGAGGGTAAAAAAACCCCATTTCACAGAGCAGGGCAACATGGACCAGACTATTTGGCGGGAAGATTTGAGCTCACTGGGTGTTACACACCAAGCGATTTGATTGGTTGAGCCGTGTTCGCGTAAGTGTTAATGACTTATATGGTAGCAGAAATAATTTTTCATTACTAGACTTGTCCTTTATGGCGGTATTTGTAGGCCATGGTCCTGAGCTGGGGAACCTGAGCGCGATGGTTCAATGATTCAAAACAGCAGGAGCTTCACTATAAATCTAATAATTATGACACCATTATATATATATATATATATATATATATATATATATATATATATATATATATATATATATATATATATAATGTGAAGTATATGTACATGTAGTTGAACTCATGTCCCTTTTTTACGAATCGGAAATGCGGGAGTGCTTCCATCAATAATATTCGTATACATTTCTGTATTAATTATACGTCTGATTTCATTCTTAATTCTGTTCGGGAGATGTGATCATGTTCATATTACTAATGCTGTTATTATTGTTATCGTTGTTTAAACCCAGGTAAGACCCGATTTAACAGGACCGAGACCATTAGACATTCTTTCAAAGGTCTACAAGACATGATTCTCTCGTCATTTTTCTTCAAACACAGTATATAGCAAAGAACAATAGAGCTTTCATCTTTTAAGGTTGTAGGGTTAGATATAGAGGACATTTGGCTGCTATTTCTAACATGCCATACGTTACGTCGTATTTCTGACGTGTAATATTCCAAAATAGGGCGCATCTCTTTACATAAAATTAAATTTAATGGATGTTTACCTCTTTCTACACTACACTTCAATTGTAAGAAAAAATTCTGATCCAGCCAGGATGTTATTCGTCACTTGATTCCCGTAATGTGGTCGATATGGAGATTAAGTCATATCTTCAACTTTTCAAACCGTTCGCGAAAAGCAATAAACATTTGGGTAACTTGCACAGCATCCAGTTTAAACTGTTTAAACTTCAAACAATTTATGTCTTCCGCTGGATAACTGCTTGGGTGAGTGACAATGTAGGGTTACGACACATCCACGCAGACATTCAATATTTCTCCATTTTCTCTATGATTTTGTTACGTGTCTGTGCAAATTTAGAAGCGTTACACTTACTTGAGGTTTACATGTAAACTTTTTTTTTCGTCGGATTGATTCTTATGGTTTGCGAAGTTGACACGATGGCGAGATCGTGATTTCAGTTCCTAGACCAGGTGGTGCGTTGTGTTCTTGAGCAAAATACTTCGACACCTGACGCGTGGTACACAGTGCACCTGTTCAGGCAACTCCCATTTGATGTAGGGAGTGAGGTAATGTTCAGCACAAACATTTGATCACTATAAACAAATCCTTTGTACAGGTCATTCAGTAAAAGCTGAACGCTCATACGTCGTCTTTGACAGGAGAGTCCATCGTATGTATATATATATATATATATATATATAGCAATAAAAAATGTAGGGGAATAGGTGGTATTCATCAACTTGCAGACATTGTATTGTGTCAGTTTACTTGTTTATTTGTTTACTAAAAGGACAATAATAACAATATACAAACACATGTGACATATTATGTCATATCAGTAATTTAAAAATGACATATAGTGACAGAAAATGGGATAATGATTTACAGCTGTTTCGATATAACATAATATATCACATGCGTTTGTATATTGTTATTATTGTCCTTTTAGTAAACAAATAAACAAGTAAATTGACACAATACAATATCTACAAGTTGATGAATACCACCTATTCCCCTCCATTTCCTTATTGCTTTATAAATTAATGGTAAAATATCTTTTTATCCGCACCCATTTATTGCACTTGGTAATACAATGAAAAAGCACTAGTGTAATAATAATTGGGTATTCCTCCAGTAGTATATTGGCTAGATATTATTCCTTAGTGGGTTGGATTCAAAGCCCCTAACTTTCTTGGATTTACATATATATATTATCATATTATGGGAGAGTCATAGTAAAGACTACATACACACTTACTGGTTGTGATTCACTTATAATTAACAGCATGAAGTGAGTCACAACAGGTGAGTGTGTATGCTGGTTTGAAGGCCTACAACCAAAATAAAATATAAAGTGAATCAGAACCAGTAACTGTATTTTTAGGCTCTAATACGACTCACCAAAATATAGTAATATCGTTTTCAATATTCGTCTTCAAATCAAAATTCTTGCAAAATAAATAGAAAGCTACACACACACACACAGACACACACACACACACACACACACACACACACACACACACACACACACACACACACAAACACACACACACACACTAAAAATAATAAGTTTTAAGCTTATAAGCGTTCACCCTAAATTGGATATAGAAAATAGTGTAATATTGGTGCACATAAGCCCTAGACGGGAAAAAAATGGATGTTAATACACGTGGAATTCTCGAAAATAAGAGGAGTGGATTCGATCCCTAAGTGTACAAATACCCATTTTTTTTCGCCGAGGGCTTATGTGCCCCAATAATAGACTATTTTCTATTGCCAATATACGGTAAATACTT
>NC_142934.1:26635146-26702646 GCF_046866305.1 Octopus bimaculoides
TCATGAATGACCGTGGGACAAGTCCGAGCAATGTTGTTTAAGGAAGATCAGCAGTTGCCCATGCATATCAGCCTCCCCTCTCCACACCACTTATGTTATCCAAAGGAAAGGACAAAGGGGCCGATACGACTTGGCACCAGTGACGTCGCAACTCATTTCAACAGCTGAGTGAACTGGATCAACGTGAAATAAAGTGTCTTGTTCAAGTACAAAACACACAGCCCGGACAGGAAATGGAACTCACTATCTCATGATTGTGAGCCCGACTCTCAAACCACCGACCCATGCGCCTTTACAAAATGACTGACGATCAGGTTTCTAAACTTTTGTGACAGGGTATTGAAGAGCTGTGGGCCTTTGAACCATAAGCTTTTGCAGTACCTGGTCCTGAATTTAGATAGAGGGGACAATACCATAGGTGCAATACAACAGCGTCCAATTCGGGCAATTAACACAGACAAATTCACACTTGATGCCGAAGTTAGGTGCTAGCTCTTCCATATGTAGATATTGCATATCCGTCCCGTCTTTGCTCCTGGGAGTAAAGTCGTATTTTTTCAGCCTCTCCCTGCAGCGCATCTGCTGCACTGTGACAATATTTTTAGTGTCGTGACATTTGACCGCTTCAAGCTCCGCCGTTAGTTTGGCATTATGAGGTTACCATAGCTGAGAGCAGTGGTCCAGGTGACTGAGAACAAAGGCCCTCCACAGGGTCACCATACCTTCTTGGTCTCTTATCTTGAAAGACCTTAGCATCGATCCTGCCAGTTGTATGCACATTGTTGCTATCTTAGTAATGTGCATATTAAATGATGGATCATTACACATACAAGTGGGCGCAGGAGTGGCTGTGTGGTAAGTAGCTTGCTTACCAACCACATGGTTCTGGGTTCATTCCCACTGCGTGGCACCTTGGGCAAGTGTCTTCTACTATAGCCTCGGGCCGACCAATGCCTTGTGAGTGGATTTGGTAGACGGAAACTGAAAGAAGTCCGTCATATATATATATATATATGTATGTATGTGTGTGTGTGTGTGTGTGTGTGAGTGTGTGTGTGTGTGTGTGCTTGTGTGTCTGTGTTTATCCCCCCAACATCACTTGACAACCGATGGGGGTGTGTTTACGTCCCCGTAACTTAGTGGTTCGGCAAAAGAGACCGATAGAATAAGTACTAGGCTTACAAAGAATAAGTCCTGGGGTCGATTCACTCTACTAAAAGCGGTGCTCCAGGATGGCCGCAGTCAAATGACTGAAACAAGTAAAAGAGAGTAAAAGAGAGAATACTGATCTCCAAATCTCTAGCTGCCTACGACTCTGGGATTGTAGTGACTCTGGGATTGTAGTGACTCTGGGTCCTGTATATGCAGGCTGCGGTACAATTGTAAGCTGATAGCGCAGTGCTTTAAATTTTCCAGCATTAAACTGCATGTTGTTTACTTCAGCTCACTTATTTATTGCATTCAGTTCCCCCTGTAAGCTTGCGACATTATCTGGATGCTTTATTGCCTGTAATAATTTTGTATCATCGGCGTAGCTAGTGACAGTAGCCGTCTACGTGACCATCGGCATGTCTGAAAGAGATATTATAAACAGTAATAGCTCCGAGACAGTTCCCCCGGGACGCTACTTAGAATTTGTTTCCTCAGAGAGGGTAGCATTGGTTGCAACTGCTCGACTCCTATCTTTTGGGGTTGTCATGCAGCCACTCTCTCAGTTTACTAGCTTGCCAAGGTCTCGCGGCTTGTGACATATCATACCATGATTTACCTCACACACACACACACACACACACACACACACACACACACACACACACACACACACACACACACACACACACACACACACACACACACACATATATATATATATATATATATGTGTGTGTATATATAATATATATATATATATATATATATATATACACACACATCTTTTACTTGTTTCAGTCAGTCATCTAGACTACAGCCATGCTGCAACACCAGCTTGAAGAATTTTAGTCGAACCAATCGACTCCAGTACTTATTTTTTTAAGCATAGTACTTATTGTATCGGTCTCTTTTCCTAAACAGTGAAGTTACGGGAACGTAAACTTACCAACATCGGTTGTCAGGCGGTGGTGGAAGGCATCAAAAATGGTCATTTTTCGACTTCACTCAGGTGGATGAATGGTTGAATGACCAAATCCAAGCTTCTCTGCTAGTTCTTCAACAGCTATGATGGGATTTTGTTCAACCAGGGTTTGCAGGACGTCCTCGTCGAGCTCCACGGATCTTCCAGGACGAGGCTCGTCTTCTAGACTGTAGTTTCCGGCTCAGAATTTCTGGAACCACCGTTGACACTGGCTTACGCTATTTGTCCGATCCCCATACACTGCATTAATATTCCTCACACTTCCCGTTGCGTTGTTGGGTTTATTGAATTCATAAAGCAAAATATGCCGAATATGTTCCTTTGTCACTTCCATTATAACTTTGAAAAAATAACTGTTAAAATCGAACTGCTCTTCAAAACTTGCACTAAGAATAAAATTAAGGTAACATTACTACCTGCTTTTATAGCAAATTGATGCAGGTAGTTTATCCCGTCCCTCTCCGACTTTTAGCTCATGCAATTGAAAAAAATCGCATTATTTATGGTATGACCCTATATATATATATATATATATATATATATATATATATATATATGTATGTGTGTGTGTGTGTGTGTGTGTATGTGTGTGTGTGTGTGTGTGTGTGTGCAACTGGAAATCTAACATAATGAAACAAATTTGAATGTTACGCTTTAAGAAGCTTAATACAAACAGATATAATTGAAATCTTTAATATAATTTAACAAGTTTGAGTATTATGTTTCAAACAAACTTATAGAAGTAAACGGAAGACATAAATAGATATGCTTAACGTAATGAAACTTTTTAATGAAGTTCTATAAATATTTGTTGCGAAACTGAAATAAGAAAATCTGAATAACATGTGGAATCTCCACAGGTTTTGTTAGGGTGCATACATAAAACAATCTCAAGGTAGTAGTTTGGAATAAATGTTAGGGCGCAGAGTGTCATTAATATCTGGCAGCACCCAGTTCCGTTCCTTTAAGATGTAAGTTAAAATCACACCAGGGCTGACTTCGCATCTCATTCTCCTGGGATTGATGGAATACTTCCAAGAAATAAACTGTGGAATCAAAGGCTCGCTTCAATATATTGATATTTTTTTCTTACTTTGAAATCTATAATTATTTAAATGGGTTGTGGAAGTGGCACAGTCTGCAGAACACTTCTTTCTCATACGCTTTGAATTCAAATCACCAGAAAACTGACTTTAATCAAACCGAAATCGATAAAATTATTACCAATGGCCTTAGATACAATGAAGCGTTGAGCGTCGGATGGACAGATTTTTTTGTGGTAATCATTCCAGACCTCAGTGCACTGAGTTCAAATTTCGCTGTGGTCAGCTTTGCCTTTCATCCTTTGGAAATCGATAAAGTGCCAGTCATGTACTGGGATAAACTCCTTTCGTTCTCTCACTTCTCACCCGTCTGACTGTCTTCCTTCTGCAAGAAATCGTCTGGTCAAGTTTGGGGAGGAATGAGTGCTGCTCGCTCTAAAACATGCCCAAGACATGCGGTACGTGATGAAGGCGTCCCTACGTCTCCGCCAAGAAGATGAGGACCCAACGCAAAATCTATTATACACTTCCACCAAATGAAAGATCTTGGGCCTCTCTAATACATCAATAATGAAATTAAAAACTAAAATTTGATTTTAAAAAAAACTCTAAAAATTGTTTTTAAATCTACGGTAAAATAACGGTCCTATAAAGTGCTAGATCAACATGATTAATATAATCAATTTTTTCCTCTCATCTTTCACACCTCTGTAGTATAACAATGGATCTTCGTCGGTTTCGACAGTGAGTGTTCAAGTTGTTCAATCAAGTGGACTACCTGATCATTGCATTAGCATGTAAAGTGGTGGAATATTTCACAAACATTTGCACACTTAACGTAATTAATCCTTATGTAGAAACAACATCAGAAACACTATGCATCGCTGTTTTCACATGAACGTCCAGTCTCTTACTCATCAAATGTTGTCAGATGCAGGATAGGAACCTATTCCTGGAAAACTGGATTGTGAACAGAACGCTGCGCTTCGGACCTCTCGGTCATCCCGAATGCTGCACAAACGAGATGGCAGAATCGTTAGCACGCAGGGAAAAATACTTAGCGGTATTTCGTCTGTCTTTACGTTCTGAGTTCAAATTTCGCCGTGGTCGACTTTGCCTTTCATCCTCTCTGAGTTAATAAATTAAGTGTCAGTCAAATACTGGGGTCGATGTGATCGACTTTCCCCATCCCCCAAAATTTCAGGCCTTCTGCCTATAGTAGAAAGGATTCTTCTTCTTCTTCTTCTTCTTCTTCTTCTTCTTCTTCTTCTTCTTCTTCTTCTTCTTCTTCTTCTTCTTCTTCTTCTTTTTATTATTATTAAAAAAAAGAAGCATGTTGGCAGAATCGTTAGCACGCCGGAGAAGATGCTTAACCGCATTTCACCCGTCTTTATGTCCTGAGTTCAAATTCTGCTGAGGTCGACTTTACGTTACATCCTTTTGGGGTGGCTAAAATAAGAACGAATTGAGCACTGGGGTCGATGTAATCAACTTAGCTTCTTCCCCCCAAATATCAGGCCTTGTGCTTATACTGGAAAGGGTTATTATTATTATTATTATTATTAATAATATTATGAAGGTGGTGAGCTGGCAGAATCGTTAGAGAGTCGGGAAAAGTGCTTTGCGGTATTTCTTCTGAACCTCCGAACCTTTACGTTCTGTATTCAAATCTTGTCGAAGTTAACTTTGTCTTTCATCCTTTCCAGATCGATAAAATAAAACACCATTTGAGTATTATGGTCAATGGTATCGATTTAGCCCTTTTCTTCAAAACTGCTGTCCTTGTGCTTAAATCAGCAATAATTAGTATAAACTACAGTGTATTAGCAGGATTGTTTGACCGCCGGACGAAATACCTTGAGGTATATGTTCCCGCTGGTCCGTCAATCTTTTTTCTTTAAGCCTTCTGAAGTCAATACAGTGAATAAAGTTGCAGCCAGGTAGTGGACTTGATGCTACCTGCTAACCCCAACCCTATCAAATGCCTGCCTTATGCCTATATTACAAATAATTGCCGAAGTCAACTTTACCTTTCATCCTTCGCGGACGATAAAATACGTTCCAGTTCAGTACTGGGGTGGATATAATCGATTTACCCCCCACTCCCGAAATTACTGGCCTTGGGCCCAAATTTGAAATCAATATTACAAATACTTTTTAAGGCGGTGAGCTGGCAGAGTTGTTAGCACGCCGGAAAAGTATTGGTACTACTGCTACTTTTTTCATCGACCACAACTACTTAACTTCCCAAGCTAACCTGTAAGATTTCTCAACTTTTCTTTCTTCCTTATCGCATACCTTGTTGTCAGCTGGGCATGCTATATCTCTGATCCAGCATAGTTTGCTTTCTTTCTCAATTAAGACTATATCTGGCTTCCTATTCTCTATCTCATGGTCGCACTGAATCATAATCTCTATCATAATCTATTATTATCATTATCATTATCATCATCATTATTATTATTATTATTATTATTATTATTATTATTAAAGTACCATTTGAACACTGGGGTCCATTTAATGGACTTAGTCTCTCCCCTAAAGTTGCTTGCCAAATATTTGAAACCAGTATTACAAATAATTTTAGTTTTTAATAAAAACTATATTTTGAAAAAAAAAAGCGTAAATAAATAAAAGTTTAAAGCACCAGCGATAACCCCTAAAGGAAAAGGAGAAAGAAAGCAGCAACAGCAATACCCCAGTCCCCTATTTTTTTAAAACTATCAACAGAAAATAACAGTTGCGTGCGATCTCCTAGGCAATGTGGCCTAATCTTTGTCAAATCTCAGCCTACCATCATAAACATATAAAAGACAAGTTGGACAACGTGATCTTCCATAACGCGACGGAATGGTCACGGTTAGCATGTTTTTAAAGAGATAAGTCTGCTAGATCAATGCTGACCTGGGGTTAAACGAACAAGATCACGAAATATTTAAAAATAAATGTTTAAGAAAAACAACAAAAACGAAAGTAAGCAAAGCAAAAAACATGAATTGTGTAAGGAAGCTGTAGTAGTACTTACACAGGCTGTGTCTGTCGGGGCTTCTGAATCTGACGGAGATGATGGAGTGCTTGTTGGTGTTGGCGGCGGTGGTGGTGTGGTTGCGCTGCTGTACCAAGGTAATTCCACATTAGGTAGACTAAACCTAATCAGGCTGCCGATTCTTGAAAAGAAAGCCATTCTAAAGAAGGAAACGGCCGACAGATGGCGGGGCCGCTGAACGGGGTGTGTGTGTGTGTGAGTGAGTGTCGTGCGGCGGAGGGAGAGGAGGAAGATGACGAAGAGGAGAAGGAGGAGGAGGAGGAGAAGAAGAATCAGCTGTGGCGAAAACGGGTGGTGTTTTCGGTTGAAGCAATGATGTTGGCAGTGGGGTAGAGGTGCGAGAGATTATTTTTTCTTCTGGTTGGTAGTGGTGTTAGTAGAGGCGAAAGTGGAAGTGGTTTATTGGAGTAGTAGGCAGGACGATGGGAGGGGGTGTGGTGGTACGGTGACCGTAGTTTGGTGGTTGTGGCGGTGCAATTGATTTGGTTGTAAGGTAGATAATATAGTGGGGCTGTGTGTGATCGTTGGAAGTGGAAGTGGTGCACTGAGGGTCGTAATTTGATGGTGGCGCAGCGGAGGATGTGGTGGTGTGTTTTGAAGCGGGGTAGGATTGGTAGTGGTGCTGTGGTTGTGGTGGTGGTGGTATGGTGATGGTAGTGTTGATGGTATTGGTGGTGGTGGTATTTGTGGTGGGGGTGCGGTGATGGTGTTGTTGGTGTTGGTGGTTGTGGTGTTGGTTGTGGTGGTGTTGACGTTGGTGGTGTTCGTGGTGGAGGTACGATGATGGTGGTGTTGGCGGTGTTGGTGTTGGTGGCTGTGGTGTTGGTAGTACTGGAGGTGTTGTTGTTCGTGGTGGGGGTGCAGTGATGGTAGTGGAGGTGGTGGTAGTGATGGTCGTGGTGTTGGTGGTAGTGGTGTTGGTGGTAGTAGTGTTGGTAGTAGTGGTAGTGGTGGATGGAGGCGCTGTTGTTGTTAGTGATGCGGTAGTGGTGGTGGTGGTGTGTGGTGGTGGCTGTAGTGGTGGTAATGGTGGCTTCGTGTGGCGGCAGTAGCGGTGGTGGTGGTGTGTTAGAAAGGTGGTAGAGGATTGGCGATGAGCTGTGAAGGGCATATTTTGATGGTAACTAGCAATGTAGTAGCGGTTGTGGTATGATGTGGTGTGGTGTGATGGTACTAGCATGCTAGTGGTGACTCTGTGGTGGTGGTTCGGGAATAAAGGTGTGGTTATGTGTAAGTAACGGGGGGAGGGGAGGTTGTGGAATGGCGTGGAGGAGTGACGGGGGTTGGGTAAAGTAAATGACTTTGTCGATGAAAGATTGCATATCATCCCCCCATCTCTTTTGAAAAAGAAGCCGAAGATGGCCATGGTGGTGACGGCGGCGGCGGCGATGATGACAGAGATGAACAGTGCGATATACGAGCAGGGTGTGTGTGCTAGAAAGTTCCTGGCTTTGGGTAAAAGAAAATACAGGAGGATCAATTGATTATGATTTTATTATTCCCTTCTCAGATTCATACACTTACTGCAGCAGTCCTTCAGTTTTTCTAAGCCTTGTAAAAGAACTCGGAAGGTTGGATCTCCAATCAGGCCTTTCGCGATACCCTTAAAGCCAGGAACTTTTCCACAACTCGTATATATGTATCAGTGTGTGGCATTATTCTGTAGTAATGCCCCTTATATAAATATAAACGAATAATTATATTCTTGGGAATAGAAATTTCCCTTATGAATTTTTTTACACACTGGCTTCTTGATAACATTCTTGTAAAAGATTTTCATCCCTTTTTGAATTTATATATATGTAAATAGGTATACTTATATATGTGTATGTGTGTTTGTGAGTGTTTGCGTGTGAATGTGTGTGTCTGTGTGTGTATGTACGAGGGGGTGCTGAAAAGTTCCTGGCTTTGGGTAAAAGAAAATACAGGAGAATCAGTTAATTATGATTCTATTTAACATATTCCCTTCTCAGATTCACACACTTATCGCAGCGGTCCTTCAGTTTCTCTAAGCCCTGTAAAACAACTCGGAATGTTCGGCCTCTAGCCAGGCCTTTCGCGACAGCCTTATCGTTAGGAACTTTTCAGCAACCTTTCGTAGTTTGGGTGGGTTTGTGAGTAGTGGTAATTGGTAGTAGTGGAAGTAGTATGGGTTGTAGTCGTGATGTTTAGATAAGGCAACCTCAAACTGGAAGCTGTTCAGTGCAGACATCTTTAAAATAGGTTTTTTAAGATAGGGTTGTTGTGGTGGTGGTGACGGAGATTGCACAGGTGTTGTGTTGGGATAGTATGGTGGTATCGGCGCTGTTGTATCGGTGGCGTTGGCGGTGAGGGTGGTGCTGTATCGATGGGGCTAGATTGATAATGTTTCGAATTTTGGCACAAGGCCAGCAATTTCGGTGGAAGGGCGAGTCGACTGCATCGACCACATTACTCAACTGCTGCTTATTTTAATGATCCCGAAAGGGATGAGAGGCTAAATCAACCTCGGCGGAAACTGAACTCAGAACGTAAAGACGGGCAAAATACCGCTAAGCTTTTTACTCGGCATGCTAACGATTCTACCAGCTCGCGCCTTCTCTGGATTAGCAATATTGGTTTCAAATTTTGGCACAAGGCCAGCAATTTCGGGGATAAGTCGATTGTATCAACCGCAATGTTCAACTGGTATTTATTTTATCGACCACGAACGGATGAAAGGCAAAAATCGACCCCGGCAGCATTTGAACTCAAAAAAGACGGACGAAATGCTGCGAAGCACTCTGTCCGGTGTACTAACTGTTCTGCCAGCTCACCGCCTTAACTCTAGCCTGGTAATGCTGACAGTATATCATTGGTACTGTTAGTAGTGTTGATGACATTGCAGTTCGTATTGATGATCTTAGTGGTATCGATGGTTGTATTAAATGTTTTGTGCTGTAGTTGATACTATTTTGGAGATGACAGAATCTACGATGTTGAATAAGTACTTTTTCAGCGGTATTTTCGAATGAATTATATCTCATGTTGTTTTTGCTGTTGTATATGTGATGGAAGGATGGTATTAACAGAGTCGTTTTTGTAGTATTCTAATCCTAAGCTCTTTGACACTCTTCTGGCAACTCTATGGTAGGTGGAGCCCTCTAGCCCTGTAAGGCAATTCACCTAGTAGATGGCCACTTCAATGTAAAATCTACAGCTTACTGGTCACCACAGTCATCTTAACCACTGTGGATTGCATTGGCTGACTCTTAGTTTAAAACTATTAAGTGCAGGTAGGAAGAAAAACCCTACAAGCATTAAGAATTGGTTTATATAACCAGTTTAGGATGTGCCACTCTTTCTCATGATCATTGGCCATGAAAAATCTGCAATCATTACTAATATTTGTCGTCGTTATTGTTTAGCCCCACGGTAACACTGATAAAACAAACTTATGATTAAAGTTATTCCTACGTGCCAGGAACTCAATATAACATTCATCTTTTTTAAGACGTTAAAGTGGTTTGAATGGAGATTGGGCTGTCATTTAAAGCAGGTTCAACATTGGTTTAAGATGTATTAATAATATCACTGGTATTGTAAAATGGTATTAGTGTTGTTAAATTTGTAATGTAACTGACGGCTAGTTTACGGGGACGTAAGTTTGTAATGTAACTGATTGGCTAGTTTACGTGGACGTTAGCAAAATATAATAGGTTGTAAAGCGGTGAGGGTGGGGGGGGGAACTCAAACACAAATATCATTTATATATATATATATATATATATATATGCAACGGGATTCTTTCTGTTTCCGTGTACTATATTCCCTCACAAGTCTTTGGTCTGTCCGGGGCTATAGTAGAAGACACTTGCCTAAGATACCAGGCTGTGAGACTGAACCTTGGACC
Organism: Octopus bimaculoides; assembly: GCF_046866305.1. Lineage (NCBI taxonomy): Eukaryota > Metazoa > Mollusca > Cephalopoda > Octopoda > Octopodidae > Octopus > Octopus bimaculoides. Next base: position 26,645,241 of record NC_142934.1, read on the forward strand.
ATATAGTTGGAAAGCAAGCTTCTTAACCACACAGCCACGCTTGCGAAGCAAATAATTACACTGTGTAATTATTTTTGTAATCAAAATATTTAACATATCTCAATATATTATGTAACGTCTCAACTCCTTCCTTCATTTTTATATCACCTCGTTGTACATTTTCACACATTTTCTACATTCCTTTATGAATGAATGAAATTTTGGAGGCAAAATCAAAGAAATTAATACAACCCACAAGATAATTATCTCTGTTTTCGGGGGTGGGGATGGCAGTGAGCTGGTAGAATTGTTAAATCATCGGAAAAAAATACTTTTTGTCATTTCGTCAAGCTCCATCCGAGCTTGATAAAATAAAGTACTAGTCAAAAGTGGGGTTCCATTTAATGGGCTGTTCCCCACTACACCTCAAGATTACTGGTCTTGTGTCTAAATTAGAAACACTTATTTCTGTTTTGATGCATAAATTTACAAGGGCATGTTGCCATCGATTTTATTATGTTCAAAGTTTCGATTTTGTCTTCGATTTCCTTCCGTAGTTAAGATTGTTTGAAAGCGTTAACACTCGAACTTGCTGCGTTATGTTAACCTCGATCTTCTCCCAAAGTTCGTTAAAAACGTAATACTTCAGCACATAGTATCAAGCAAAATATTATACATTACTGCAGTAGTAGCAGCAGTAGTGGTGGTGTGGTGTTAGTAGTAGTACATGTATAGTGGCTCAAATTCCATCGGGCTTAACCTCCCTGCCTGCCTACCTACCTACCTACCTACCTACCTATCTACCTACCTACCTGCTTATCAACATAATACATCCATAAGTTCACACACACACATACATATATATATATTCATTCATACGTACATGCATCTATCTATCTATCTATCTATCTATCTATCTATCTCTTCTCACGGACGTGCTGTCACATCGGCTGCGAAGGTAAACGTTTATTTGACCTTTTACTGTCCACATTTTGTTGGAATTTTTAAATAATTTTGTTGCGAAGCACCTAGGCTTCATTTGTGTGTATTTTCAAGGGCAGGAATTGACCCCCAGGGGCAGTTTCGGCCCTAGCAAAATACAAAAATTTCCTTCTTGACATTTGAAAAATGTCGAGAAACATAATTTTGGAACGCTTGTCTTGTTCTTTTGACAAGCATTTCCCGAGGCTTCAGATGCCAGAAGAGAAAAAAGAACAGAATAGCGCGTGCTCATGCAGTGACAGGAACGCAGTTGCTGTAAACGTCACAAAGACTGTGAGTACAGCTACTAACAGCCCTCTCACCACCACCACCACCACCACCACCACCACCACCAACACCAACAACAAAAACAAAACTGTAACCAAGGTTACAAAACCATGCGTGAAAACCGTCACAAATGTCTCTGACGTAAGCACCACTGCTGCTGACGCCATCATCACCACCACCAACGACAACAACAACAACAACAACAACAGCAACAACGACAACAACAACAACAACAGCAACAACAAGGAAGTAAAGTTATCGGCCGTCAGCAATGACACCATCACCTGTTCAACAAACTCTGCTGCCACTACCACCACCTTTGAACCAGGCAGTACATACACCAACATAAACAAAAATATCCAGAAGAACATGTCCGCCAGCACAACAAAAACAAATTTCGCAAATGCTCTAAAGGAAAAAAGAACAACAGTGACATTCACACAAAAACAAATAAAAGACACAAAATCCCTTCTTACGAAAGAAGGAGATGATGTCAGAATTAACATCCCAAAAGATATTATAGAAATGAAAAACAAAAAGTGCATCATTTATAAACTGGTAAACACAAAAACCAGACGTGTAGAAAATGTTAGCACAGATAAAATTGAAGTTTGTCTTAGAAAAATTTGGCCTTATCAGAATCATGTCACCTGGGGAAGGAAATTTGGAACGGTGCAAGTAAGGTTTCTGGATGAAAATTTAGCTAAACAATTTTCGACACTCTCTCTCCGCACAGATGACTTGGTAATGATACCGAGTTATCTAGGACAGAGAGTGACCAAAGTTATGATAAAAAATGTGCCATCGGAGGTGGACACCCAATGGCTGATATCGGCCGTGTGCCTGGAAATGGAGGAGGCAAATATTTTGGAGATTACGGTCGGAGAGGAAAAGAACTGGGGAGGAAAAATCTGGAAATCCTTCTCCACATCACGGAGGAGGCTTCACAGAAAATTCCTCCAAACATTAGATTGGCAGAGGACCACAAGCTGTATGTGGTGGTAGAGGGCAGGCGACCTCGCTGTTACCTATGCAACAGCGAAGCACATCTGAAAAAGGACTGCCCTCTGGCCGCTAAACAAAAACAACAACAACAACAACAACAACAACAACAACAACAACAACAACAGAAGCAACTACCAAATACCCCCAACAGAAAAACCTTACTACCAACACCACCAGCAACGCAAAAAACAACAACAGAAATATCAGCAATAACCACAACAGAAAAGACAACAGAAACTGCAAAAACAGAAGAAAAAAAAGAAAATTCCAAGACTGCCTCTCCCTCCCCCATATCACATACACCACACACAAATAACAATCAGCCAACATCAATAAAAACAGCAACACAAACATTCACAGAAACACACACAGACGCACAAAATTTGCCGTTACCTCTTTCTGACTCCTCAGATCTCCCATCATCCGATGAAGAGAGTGGGGAGGAGTGGAAAATAGCTACGAAAGGAAAGAGGAAGCGCAGTAAGAAGAAAACAAAACAAAATGCAAACACAAACAAAGCAGGGAGATTCACATCTCCCGAAAATACTACTAACACCAATAGTAATATAAAAAAAACAATGCTAACAGCAATAGACAGTACAAACACAGAGTTGATGAATTACATCAACTCTAAAACAAACATCACAAATAACGATATCAAAACCAACAACCACCCACGTACAACACCGCCAAAACACATTAAAATTATTCATGTAACACCAGCATTACACAACACAATAAAATCCCTCTACCCCAACTCGGTAGGGGGATTCCAGAAATATTTGTGCAAGAAATTGTACAATAGCCTCCTTGGTGAAAAATCCAAGGAGGAAACAAAACTTTCTAACGGCAAGTAACACTCTGTTCTTTTGTTTTGTGCTTTAAAGCACACGTATAAATAGAATCATGGTGAAGATTGGTTGTGTGAATGTGCGTGGCTTAGGGTCCCCTTGGAAACAAGGGTACCTCTTAAATGACATCAAGTCACACAATTTGGATATCATAGCCATTAGTGAGACCAGACTCCATGAACCGCGGGCCCTAAAGTCCATGTTTGGCGGACAGTTTAACATTTATTTTTCTCCCTGTCTGCCGAGGATGGGCGGTAGTGGCACGGCGGTTCTTTTTCGCAAGAGTCTGGATCTCCAAGTAAAGACGATATTTACGGACCCGGAGGGTAGACTGGTTGTCCTAGATGTGGACGGCAGCGATGGAGGCGCTTTTCGGTTGCTGGCAGTTTATGTGCCTCCTTTAACAGGTCGGTCGGACTTCTTTCGACGTCTAGAAGTATTCCTGGGAACGTCTCGTCCCTTACTTTTAGTGGGGGATTGGAATGCTACCTTGGACACGCATCTAGACTACGTGGGGAGTGACAAAAGTAGAAGGGGATGCAAAGGCCTCATAGACCTGCTCAGACGCTTCCAGTTGTCTGACAGGTACCGACTCGACCACCCAAATGTGCCAACGTGGACTTGGAGCAACCGCATTGGGTCGTCGAGATCGTATCTAGATAGGATAGTGTGTAGGACAAGAGATAGAGATAGCTTAGGATGTCCACAGTTCCACATAGTCAGTTACACGGATCACAAACTTGTGACGTGTACGCTAGACTTAGATAAGGCACATAGGCAGGGTCCCGGTTACTGGAAACTAAACGCGTCTTTCCCGTCGAGACAGGTTTTCAGAGACCGGATTAGCACGTTAGTAAAGAGGGCTTTGACGGGAGCCATCGTCAACAACAAATGGTGGTTTGCCCTCAAGAGAGCAGTGAGGGCGGAAGCAATAAGGTATAGCAGGGCACTAGCTGTAGAGAGGAACAGAGAAGAGGGGGAGCTAGTGATAAAGTTAGAAGAGGCATTGCGAAGTGGCATCGCATCCGACGTTTTAGCGGCGAGGTTGGCCCTCGACCAACACTTCAATGCTAAACACGAAGGGTGTGCTGTCAGGGCAAGGATGCGTGCTCTGAGGAATGAAGGTGTTGGAGCCGCACGAGAGGCCCGGGTGGCGGAGGCGCAGCGGGGTAACAGAGCCACCATCCGGTCTCTGGTAGACGAACAGGGGCGCGAATTGCTCGAGCCGAGCAAGATGTGCGAGGCGTTTCAGCGGCATTTTGCCCGACTGTTCGGGAGGAGTGGCGAGCGAGAAGGCAGGGTGGACTTTAGTGCCTACCTGCACAGCTTGCCACGACTCTCGGCAAGAGAGGCGGAGTGCTGCGAAGGGGTCATCACGGCGGAGGAGGTGAGGGACGCGATGGCGGGTTGCTCGACGGACAAATCTCCGGGTTTGGATGGTCTGCCCTACGAGCTTTACAACTGTATGCCAGACTTGTTTGGAGAAGTCTTGGCGGTCGTGTACTGCAACTGGCAGCAGAACGGGAGCATTCCCGGTTTTGTGAGCCGAGGAGCGGTAACGCTGCTGAAGAAAGATCCAAACAAGGGGGACGCCATAGATAACTTTAGGCCCATCACTCTGCTCAATGCAGACATGAAAATTTTGGCCAAGGTGTTAGCCAAGCGGTTGGCGCTTGTCATCGAGAAACTGGTCGGCACGGAGCAGACGTGCGCCGTGCCGGGCCGGAGCATCCATGACAACCTCCATCTGATGCGCTACATCATAGAGAGGGTAGTTAAGGAACCTGGCATGGGTGGGGCCCTGATCAATTTGGATCAATCCAAAGCTTTCGATAGGGTAGACCATCGATACTTGGAGGCCGTCCTCGAAGCGGCCGGCTTCGGTCCCGTTTTCCGCGGCTGGATGGCTGCCTTGTACACAGGCATCCGTTCGGTTGTTCGCGTCAATGGACGTCTATCGGGACCCTTCGACATTGCACGTTCGGTTCGTCAGGGATGCCCCCTGTCGCCGCTCCTGTACGTATTGACTCTCGAGCCACTACTGCGGAAGCTGGCGACGCTGAGGGGCATCCCGCGAGAACTGGGGTGCGGGACGAGCGTGTCGGCATACGCGGACGACGTCACCGTCATAGCGTCTAGCCACGAGCACATCGAGCTTCTCGGCGAGACGCTGAAAGACTACGAAGCGGTGACGGGAGCGAAAATCAACCGGGATAAGTCGGTGGGTTTGCTGCTCGGCACCTGGAGAAGCAAGCCCATACCGTCCGGCAGCGCCTCAGTAGTGGGACGCTGGACGGACGGTCCGGTCAAGTTGCTCGGAGTCTGGTTCGGTCCGGACCTGCAAACGGAGAAGAACTGGGACGAGATAACGAGTAGGGTGGCCACTCTCTGCCGGCAATGGTCCGAGAGGAAGCTGTCCCTAAAAGGTCGGGCGGAGGTGGCGAACGCGTACATCGCGTCCGTCATCGAATACCGCCTGACCGTTGTGCCTTGTCCCGATCGCGCCATCACCGAAATGGAGCGCATCCTCTTCCGCTTTTTGTGGAAAGGAAGCGTTCCGATGGTGAGGCGATCCGTTTGTTGCCAACACCCGCTGAAAGGAGGGCTGGGCATGCCGTGGTTGATGATGCGCAGACATGCGCTGAGACTGCGACATCTCCGGCTCTACGTAGACGACGGTGAGCAGGTGTGGTCGCCGTTTGTGCGACGCGCTTTCCCGCAGCTCGTCTCCATGACCGAGCTGCAGTCGTGGATCAAAAAGAGGCCGAGGAATGGCGAATGGCACCGTGAGTGTCGCGTTGCTCTGCAACAACTTTGCCGTCCCGGGTCGACCTTGAGCGGCTGCATCACAACGAAGTCATTCTATAGGGGATTAGTGGAGGGCAGGTACGACGACGATCTCGGGGCGAACCTGGGCGTCGACGAGGAATACCTGACCCGCCTGTTCAGGACGACTTTCGGGCCGGGACCTATGGACAACTTCCAGAGATCCCTGGCCTGGCAGTGTTACCGAGAGGCGCTACCCGTTCGGGATAAGCTCTATAGACACGGCTCGCGAAATGTGGGGCCGACCTGCCCGAGATGCGGTCAGAGCGATGAAACCGTTCTGCACGCACTCGTGCGGTGTCCAACCATTTCGGAGCTGTGGGCTTATGTCGAACGACTGCTGTCGCGTGTGGGACGAGTCGGTTTATCAACCGAGTCTATCGTCAATATCGTCACGCCTCCTTCCTTTAAACGGGAAGGAAGAGCTGTATTTATCGTACTTGTGGCTATGGCCAAAGAATGCATCTGGTGGACGCGTCTGAAAGGATTAGAGACAAATACTTTCCTCTCTGGTCAATCTCTCATCAACTTTTTCAAGTATCACTTGAAAAGGAAGGTGAGAGTAGAGAGGCAAGTGTTGTCTAGCAAATGTTTCGAAAAAAGGTGGATACATGTAGCAAGAATGGCACGTATAAATGACGAAGCCACCTTGACCATGATTCTATAAAACGTTTTAAAATTTTGTAAACAAAGAAATTTTATTTAACAAACTGTGACGCTAAAGACCGAGGTTACCGTGGTCTTTTCGTAGGTTTTTCTTTCCACGGATAACCTCCCCATTTATTGGGAATTTTTTGTATTATTTCGTATTTTTTGTAAATACCCCAAACGTTTTGCGATGTTTTTTTTTTTTTTTTTTTTTTTTTTTCATCGTTGTCCCCACTTTTGTTTTTTTTCTGCTTTGTTTTCGACCCCCTCGAAAAGAAAAACTCTACATTTGTATTTTGTCCCCTCTGTGTTGAGCCCTGTGTGGCTAATAAAGAAACCTATCTATCTATCTATCTATCTATCTATCTATCTATCTATCTATCTCTCTATCTATCTATCTGTCTGTCTGTCTGTCTGTCTACTTATAAATATGTATACGAACACACACACTATGTGTGTGTATGCGTGTACGTGCGTGCGTGTATGTGTGCGTACGCGAGTGCATGCATGCGCGCGTGTGTATATGTGTGTGCAACTGCCTAGGGACGGTTTGCAAGTCAGAATTTAATTTGATTATATTTTCCAAATGGAAAGGTTAGTCGTATGAAAGCTCTCGGTAGTATTTAGGACGCAAATGATTTTATACATAGTAGCGGCTTCCTCGTATACGAGCATTGCTAGAAATGAGGTATTGATGATGCAACGTGTGGCTCTTGTATGATTCTTGAGCCCGGCCAAAGGTTTTCACATTCTATTGCATAATGCACAGCTGCACTGGCTGGCAGTGGCAACAGGTGCCGCAGTATGAAGTCTTTTGATATGTCTTTTCAATCCTCCAACTGAAAGGCACACCTTTCCACAAGTTGCACATTTTCTGTTGTGAGCATTAACCGCATCACAATTTACAAGGGGTTGAGTCCTGTTAGTTCTCTGATTGTTGACCAGGCCTGCGCGACTCAAGCATTTCCTTCCAGAAATCACACACATAAAAAGCAACACTCACTCGTTTTCCACAGGTTTATTCTTTCTAAACCTTCTCTTGATCTTCTCGTGCATCATTCTCCCTCTTTCAGACTTAGAACAACAACTGTGCACTCTTTTCCTCTGTCAATTTCGCTATTGTGCTTCCATTTCCCAATACATGCATGCATACATACATACATACATACATACATTGTTGTTGTTGGCACTCCGTCGCTTACGACGACGAGGGTTCCAGTTGAACCGATCAACAGAACAGCCTGCTCGTGAAATTAACGTGCAAGTGGCTGAGCACTCGACAGACACGTGTACCCTTAACGTAGTTCTCGGGGATATTCAGCGTGACACAGTGTGACAAGGCTGGCCCTTTGAAATAAAGGTACAACAGAAACAGGAAGTAAGAGTGAGAGAAAGTTGTGGTGAAAGAGTACAGCAGGGTTCGCTACCATCCCCTGCCGGAGCCTCGTGGAGCTTTAGGTGTTTTCGCTCAATAAACACTCAGAGCGCCCGGTCTGGGAATCGAAACCACGATCCTATGACTGCGAGTCTGCTACCCTAACCACTGGGCCATTGCGCCTCCACACATGCATACATACATACATACATACATGCATATATTCTTTTATTCTTTTACTTGCTTCAGTCATTTAACTGCAGCCATGCTGAAGCATCGCCTTTAGTCAAACAAATCGACCCCAGGACTTATTCTTTGCCGAACCGCTAAATTATGGGGACGTAAACACACCGCCATCAGTTGTCAAGCGATGGTGGGCGGACAAACACAAACGCACAAACACATACATATACGCGGGCGCGCACACACACACATATACGACGGGCTTCTTTCAGTTTCCGTCTACCAAATCCACTCACAATACTTTGGTTGGTCCGAGGCTATAGTGGAACACACTTGCCCAAGGTGCCACGCAATGTAACTGAACCCGGAACCATGTGGTTGGGAAGCGACCTATATATATAGGGCGGGCAACCGGCAGAATCGTTAGCACGCCAGACAAAATGATTAACGGCATTTCGTCCGTCTTTATGTTCTGAGTTCAAATTCTGCCGAGGTTCACATTGCCTTTCATTCTTTCGCGGTCGAAAAAAAAAAGTACCAGTTGTGCACTGGCATCAATGTAATTGACTTTTGGCTATAGTAGAAAAATACACACACACACACACACACACACACACACACACACATACACACAACTATATATATATATATATATATATATATATATATATATATATATATATATATAAGTATGTGTGTGTATGTGTTAAGCTTACTTTTCAACCACATGGTTCGAGGTTCAGTCCCACTGCATCGCACCTTGGCCAAGCGTCTTCTACTTGTGAGTGGATTCGACAGACGGAAACGGAAAGAAGCCATCGTATATATGTATATATCTATCTATTTGTGTGCGCCTGTCTTTATTTGTGTCACACCATCGCTTGACAACCGGTGTTGATGTGTTTACGTCTCTGTAACTTAGCGACTCGGCAAAGATACCGATAGAATAAGTATCAGGCCTTAAAAAATGAATTCTCGGGTCGATGTATTCGGAGAAAATTTCTTCAGTGACTGAAACATGTAAAAGATAAAATCTATAAATATGCACCCCGTGAAAGTACCCGTCTACTCTAATAGAGAATGGAATAGAACGCGCTAAAGCAATAGACACTGAAGAAATAAGAAAATCCCCAAACAGTTCAGATACACCCAAAATTGTATCTTAATTTAAAACACACAACTCAAGAAACATAGAAACACTCAACATTATTCATCAGGACATATTCTTATTAAGCCAAGACCCAAGAATAAAAAGGTGTTTGATTCATACAAAATAATCAAATGCAAAAAGCAACGAAAGTCCCTAAAGAACTACTTATCAACGCGAAACTATCAACTAAGTACTCAACTCCAACAGTTAAAAAGCCTGGCCAATCCAATTATGGTACTTGTGAGAACTTTATTGAGGACACAGCTTATAAATTTAAATCGGGACACGTTTTTACTGAAAAAAACCCCGCTATTTTACTTGTTCTTCAAAAAATTAAATTTATGCTCTCAAATACTATGGATGCAGAAAAGACTACGTTGAACAAACTAAAGTCACTTTAAGAATGGGATTAAATATTTATCGTGATCCCCATACGTGATTCCAAAGCAAGGTAAATTCTACATAGTGAACATCTGGAAATATGCGCGAAAGCCGAATCTCCCAAATTTCTTGTCTTTCTACTCTATGTATGTGTAGACAATACTCTAGACTAAACAAGAATAAATAAGGAAAGTCCGTTTATTGAAAAATACCAGCTACTGCTTAGCTGGCTATAAAAAACACCAGTAATACACGATTCTCCCTTTCCTATGAGTTAATTATTGAATGTCTACTTGGGCTCGTTCTTAAGGAAACCAAAATTCATATCCCACACCTTGTTAACAAAGAAGGGATATGCTTTAGCACGTTCAAAGTGAGGAACTTGTACTAATTGATAGCATTATTAATTAACAGAATAGTAAATACTAATTATCTATAACACTTTTATGCAAACAATTATTATATTATTGATAACTCCTTTTTTTAATTGTCATATCACATATTCAATGGGGAAAGCTTTTATGTGACCTGTTCGCGCGACTGTCACATGAGCGTAACAGATGAACGTTGACTAATCAAATTTTTACGCTAAGGTTCTGTGACACATTCCTATTTAATAAAAGACTATTTTTAAAAACAACGGCTAGAATAGCCACAATTAGTGATACAATTCCATACATTATACACATTAGAAAATCTAATGTGGAACCGGTTAGTGTATTCCTATATTTAAGATATAATTAAATTCTAATTAATTCTAATATATTCTCTGTGCATTTTGAACTTCATTTCTTCTTCTCCTCCACTTGTTTGGATTAAAAATCTATCTATCTATCTATCTATCTATCTATCTGATCAAGAAGAGGCCGAGGAAGGGCGAATGGCACCGCGAGTGTCGCGCTGCTCTTCGGCAACTCCAACAACCCGGGTCAACCTTGAGCGACTGCATCACAACTAACGCATTCTATAGTGGATTAGTGGAGGGAAGGTACGACGACGATCTCGGGGCGAACCTGGGCGTCGACGAGGAATACCTGACCCGCCTGTTTAAGACGACCTTCGGACCGGGACCTATGGACAACTTCCAGAGATCCCTGGCCTGGCAGTGCTATCGAGAAGCACTACCCGTTCGGGATAAGCTCTACAGGCATGGCTCGAGAAACACGGGGCCGACCTGTCCGAGATGCCGGCAGAGCGACGAAACCGTTCTGCACGCACTCGTACAGTGTCCCACCATTTCCGAGCTGTGGGCTTACGTCGAACAACTGCTATCGCGTGTGGGACGAGTCGGTCTATCAGCTGAGTCTATCGTGAATATTGTCGCGCCTCCTTCCTTTAAACGGGAAGGAAGAGCTATTTTCATCGTACTTGTGGCTATGGCGAAAGAACGTGTATGGTGGACGCGTCTGAAAGGTCTAGAGACAAAGACTTTCCTCTCTGGGCAATCTCTCATCAACTTCTTCAAGTATCACCTGAAGAGGAAGGTGAGAGTAGAAAGGGAAGTCTTGTCTAGTGAATGCTTCAAAAAAAGATGGGTGAATGTAGCAAGGATGGCACGTGTGAACGACGGAGCCATCTTGAGCATAACCTTATGAACTAAAAAAAAAAAAAAAATCCAAGAAAAAAAAAGAAAACAAAAAGGCAAAAGAGAGTCACTTACTGTTATAGTTTCTTCAATGAGAATATTGACCAAGGTTACCGTGGTCTTTTCCGTAGGCTTTTCTTTCCACGGCCAAACCTAAACTGTCCTCCCCTCCTTTTACACGAGAACATTACTGTGTGATACACGATCCCTATTGATCGTCCTTTTTTTTCTTTTTTTTTTCGATCCCTTTTGATCGAACTCTCCCCTTTTCCTTCCTACGATCGCTTTTGATCGACCCCCCCTTTTTCCCCTTCCCCCTCCCAAAAAGAAAAGCTCTACATTGTATTTGTCCCATCTTCGTTGAGCCCTGTGTGGCTAATAAAAGAAATGTATGTATCTATCTATCTATCTATCTATCTATCCATCCATCCATCCATCATCTATCTATCTATCTGTCTATCTATCTATCTATCTATCTATCTATCTATCTATCTATCTATCTATCCATCCATCCATCCATCATCTATCTATCTATCTATCTATCTATCTATCTATCTATCTATCTATCTATCTATCTATCTATCTATCTATCTCTTCTCACGGACGTGCTGTCACATCGGCTGCGAAGGTAAACGTTTTATTTGACCTTTTATTGTCCACATTTTGTTGGAATTGTTTAATAATATTGTTGCGAAGCACCTAGGCTTCATTTGTGTGTATTTTCAAGGGCAGGAATTGGCCCCCAGGGGCAGTTTCGGCTCTAGCAAAATACAAAAATTTCCTTCTTGACATTTGAAAAATGTCGAGAAACATAATTTTGGAACGCTTGTCTTGTTCTTTTGACGAACATTTCCCGAGGCTTCAGATGCTAGAAGAAAAAAAAGAACAGAGTAACGCGTGCTCACTCAGTGATAGGAATGTAGCTGCTGTAATCGTCACAAACACGGCGATTACAGCTACAAACAGCCCTCTCACCACCACCACCACCACCATGAAAACTATGAGGAAATCTGGATCGGAGGAGACTCACTACTACAGTCTCTCCATCTACTAGCACCAGTGACAACATGAAAATTAATACCGCCACCAACACCACCACTACCACCACCAGCAACAACAACAATAAAAACCACAACAACAGCAAGGACGTAAAGTTATCGGCCGTCAGCACTGACACCATCACCTATTCAACAAACTCTGCTGCCACTACCACCACCTTTGAACCAGGCAGTACATACACCAACATAAACAAAAATATTCAGAAGAACATGTCCGCCAGCACAACAAAAACAAATTTCGCAAATGCTCTAAAGGAAAAAAGAACAATAGTGACATTCACACAAAAACAAATAAAAGACACAAAATCCCTTCTTACGAAAGAAGGAGATGATGTTAGAATAAACATACCAAAAGATATTATAGAAATGAAAAACAAAAAGTGCATCATTTATAAACTGGTAAACACAAAAACCAGATGTGTAGAAAATTTTAGCACAGATAAAATTGAAGTTTGTCTTAGAAAAATTTGGCCTTATCAAAATCATGTCACCTGGGGAAGAAAATTTGGGACGGTGCAGGTGAGATTTCTGGATGAAAATTTAGCTAAACAATTTTCGACACTCTCTCTCCGCACAGGTGACTTGGTAATGATACCGAGTTATCTAGGACAGAGAGTAACCAAAGTTATAATAAAAAATGTGCCATCGGAGGTGGACACCCAATGGCTGATATCGGCCGTATGCCTGGAAATGGAGGAGGCAAATATTTTGGAGATTACGGTCGGAGAGGAAAAGAACTGGGGAGGGAAAAATCTGGAAATCCTTCTCCACATCACGGAGGAGGCTTCACAGAAAATTCCTCCAAACATTAGATTGGCAGAGGACCACAAGCTGTATGTGGTGGTAGAGGGCAGGCGACCTCGCTGTTACCTATGCAACAGCGAAGCACATCTGAAAAAGGACTGCCCTCTGGCCGCTAAACAAAAACAACAACAACAACAACAACAACAACAGCAACAACAACAACAACAGCAACAACAACAACAACAACAACAACAGCAACAACAACAACAGAAGCAACTACCAAATACCCCCAACAGAAAAACCTTACTACCAACACCACCAGCAACACAAAAAACAACAACAGAAATATCAGCAATAACCACAACAGAAAAGACAACAGAAACTGCAAAAACAGAAGAGAAAAAAAAAAGAAAATTCCAAGACTGCCTCTCCCTCCCCCATATCACATACACCACACACAAATAACAAGCAGCCAACATCAATAAAATCAGCAACACAAACACTCACAGAAACACACACAGACGCACAAAATTTGCCGTTACCTCTTTCTGACTCCTCAGATCTCCCATCATCCGATGAAGAGAGTGGGGAGGAGTGGAAAATAGCTACGAAAGGAAAGAGGAAGCGCAGTAAGAAGAAAACAAAACAAAATGCAAACACAAACAAAGCAGGGAGATTCACATCTCCCGAAAATACTACTAACACCAATAGTGATATAAAAAAAAAAAACAATGCTAACAGCAATAGACAGTACAAACACAGAGTTGATGAATTACATCAACTCTAAAACAAACATCACAAATAACGATATCAAAACCAACAACCACCCTCGTACAACACCACCAAAACACATTAAAATTATTCATGTAACATCAGCATTACACAACACAATAAAATCCCTCTACCCCAACTCGGTAGGGGGATTCCAGAAATATTTGTGCAAGAAATTGTACAATAGCCTCCTTGGTGAAAAATCCAAGGAGGAAACAAAACTTTCTAACGGTAAGTAACTTACTGTTCTTTTGTTTTGTGCTTTAAAGCACACGTATAAATAGAATCATGGTGAAGATTGGTTGTGTGAATGTGCGTGGCTTGGGGTCCCCTTGGAAACAAGGGTACCTCTTAAATGACATCAAGTCACACAATTTGGATATCATAGCCATTAGTGAGACCAGACTTCATGAGCCGCGGGCCTAAAGTCCATGTTTGGCGGACAGTTTAACATTTATTTTTCTCCCTGTCTGCCGAGGATGGGCGGTAGTGGCACGGCGGTTCTTTTTCGCAAGAGTCTGGATCTCCAAGTAAAGACGATATTTACGGACCCGGAGGGTAGACTGGTTGTCCTAGATGTGGACGGCAGCGATGGAGGCGCTTTTCGGTTGCTAGCAGTTTATGTGCCTCCTTTAACAGGTCGGTCGGACTTCTTTCGACGTCTAGAAGTATTCCTGGGAACGTCTCGTCCCTTACTTTTAGTGGGGGATTGGAATGCTACCTTGGACACGCATCTAGACTACGTGGGGAGTGACAAAACTAGAAGGGGATGCAAAGGCCTCAGAGACCTGCTCAGACGCTTCCAGTTGTCTGACAGGTACCGACTCGACCACCCAAATGTTCCAACGTGGACTTGGAGCAACTGCATTGGGTCGTCGAGATCGTATCTAGATAGGATAGTGTGTAGGACAAGAGATAGAGATAGTTTAGGATGTCCACAGTTCCACATAGTCAGCTACACGGATCACAAACTTGTGACGTGTACGCTAGACTTAGATAAGGCACATAGGCAGGGTCCCGGTTACTGGAAACTAAACGCATCTTTCCCGTCGAGACAGGTTTTCAGAGACCGGATTAGCACGTTAGTAAAGAGGGCTTTGACGGGAGCCATCGTCAACAACAAATGGTGGTTTGCCCTCAAGAGAGCAGTAAGGGCGGAAGCAATAAGGTATAGCAGGGCACTAGCTGTAGAGAGGAACAGAGTAGAGGGGGGGGGGGGCTAGTGATAAAGTTAGAAGAGGCATTGCGAAGTGGCATCGCATCCGACGTTTTAGCGGTGAGGTTGGCCCTCGATCAACACTTCAATGCTAAACACGAAGGGTGTGCTGTCAGGGCAAGGATGCGTGCTCTGAGGAATGAAGGTGTTGGAGCCGCACGAGAGGCCCGGGTGGCGGAGGCGCAGCGGGGTAACAGAGCCACCATCCGGTTTCTGGTAGACGAACAGAGACGCGAATTGCTCGAGCCGAGCAAGATGTGCGAGGCGTTTCAGTGGCATTTTGCCCGACTGTTTGGGAGGAGTGGCGAGCGAGAAGGCAGGGTGGACTTTAGTGCCTACCTGCACAGCTTGCCACGACTCTCGGCAAGAGAGGCAGAGTGCTGCGAAGGGGTCATCACGGCGGTGGAGGTGAGGGACGCGATGGCGGGTTGCTCGACGGACAAATCTCCGGGTTTGGATGGTCTGCCCTACGAGCTTTAGTACTGTATGCCAGACTTGTTTGGAGACGTCTTAGCGGCCGTGTACTGCAACTGGCAGCAGAACGGGAGCATTCCCGGTTTTGTGAGCCGAGGAGCGGTAACGCTGCTGAAGAAAGATCCAAACAAGGGGGACGCCATAGATAACTTTAGGCCCATCACTCTGCTCAATGCAGACTTGAACATTTTGGCCAAGGTGTTAGCCAAGCGGTTGGCGCTTGTCATCGAGAAACTGGTCGGCACGGAGCAGACATGCGCCGTGCCGGGTCGGAGCATCCATGACAACCTCCATCTGATGCGCTACATCATAGAGAGGGTAGTTAAGGAACCTGGCATGGGTGGGGCCCTGATCAATTTGGATCAATCCAAAGCTTTCGATAGGGTAGACCATCGATACTTGGAGGCCGTCCTCGAAGCGGCCGGCTTCGGTCCCGTTTTCCGCGGCTGGATGGCTGCCTTGTACACAGGCATCCGTTCGGTTGTTCGCGTCAATGGACGTCTATCGGGACCCTTCGACATTGCACGTTCGGTTCGTCAGGGATGCCCCCTGTCACCGCTCCTGTACGTATTGACTCTCGAGCCACTACTGCGGAAGCTGGCGACATTGAGGGACATCCCGCGAGAACTGGGGTGCGGGACGAGCGTGTCGGCATACGCGGACGACGTCACCGTCATAGCGTCTAGCCACGAGCACATCGAGCTTGTCGGCGAGACGCTGAAAGACTACAAAGGGGTGACGGGAGCGAAAATCAACCGGGATAAGTCGGTGGGTTTGCTACTCGGCACCTGGTGAAGCAAGCCCATACCGTCCGGCAGCGTCTCAGTAGTGGGACGCTGGACGGACGGTCCGGTCAAGTTGCTCGGAGTCTGGTTCGGTCCGGACCTGTAAACGGAGAAGAACTGGGGCGAGATAACGAGTAGGGTGGCCACTCTCTGCCGGCAATGGTCCGAGAGGAAGCTGTCCCTAAAAGGTCGGGCGGAGGTGGCGAACGCGTACATCGCGTCCGTCATCGAATACCGCCTGACCGTCGTGCCTTGTCCCGATCGCGCCATCACCGAAATAGAGTGCATCCTCTTCCACTTTTTGTGGAAAGGAAGCGTTCCGATGGTGAGGCGATCCGTTTGTTGCCAACACCCGCTGAAAGGAGGGCTGGGCATGCCGTGGTTGATGATGCGCAGACATGCGCTGAAACTGCGACACCTCCGGCTCTACGCAGACGACGGTGACCAGGTGTGGTCGCCGTTTGTGCGACACGCTTTCCCGCAGCTCGTCTCCATGACCGAGCTGCGGTCGTGGATCAAAAAGAGGCCGAGGAATGGCGAATGGCACCGTGAGTGTCGCGTTGCTCTGCAACAACTTTGCCGTCCCGGGTCGACCTTGAGCGGCTGCATCACAACGAAGTCATTCTATAGGGGATTAGTGGAGGGCAGGTACGACGACGATCTCGGGGCGAACCTGGGCGTCGACGAGGAAAACCTGACCGGCCTGTTCAAGACGACTTTCGGGCCGGGACCTATGGACAACTTCCAGAGATCCCTGGCCTGGCAGTGTTACCGAGAGGCGCTACCCGTTCGGGATAAGCTCTATAGACACGGCTCGCGAAATGCGGAGCCGACCTGCCCGAGATGCGGTCAGCGCGATGAAACCGTTCTGTACGCACTCGTGCAGTGTCCAACCATTTCGGAGCTGTGGGCTTATGTCGAACGACTGCTGTCACGTGTGGGACGAGTCGGTTTATCAACCGAGTCTATCGTCAATATCGTCACGCCTCCTTCCTTTAAACGGGAAGGAAGAGCTGTATTTATCG
Source organism: Octopus bimaculoides (assembly GCF_046866305.1). Lineage (NCBI taxonomy): Eukaryota > Metazoa > Mollusca > Cephalopoda > Octopoda > Octopodidae > Octopus > Octopus bimaculoides. Next base: position 26,662,566 of record NC_142934.1, read on the forward strand.
TACTTGTGGCTATGGCCAAATAATGCATCTGGTGGACGCGTCTGAAAGGATTAGAGACAAATACTTTCCTCTCTGGTCAATCTCTCATCAACTTTTTCAAGTATCACTTGAAAAGGAAAGTGAGAGTAGAGAGGCAAGTGTTGTCTAGCAAATGTTTCGAAAAAAGATGGATACATGTAGCAAGAATGGCACGTATAAATGACGAAGCCACCTTGACCATGATTCTATAAAACGTTTTAAAATTTTGTAAACAGAGAGTTACTTACGTTTCTTGCATAAATAAAAGGAATTTTAGTTAACAAACTGTGACACTAAGGACCGAGGTTACCGTGGTCTTTTCGTAGGTTTTTCTTTCCACGGATAACCTCCCCATTTATTGGGAATTTTCTGTATTATTTCATATTTTTTGTAAATACCCCAAACGTTTTGCGATGTTCTTTTTCCATCGTTGTCCCCACTTTTGTTTTTTTTTCTGCTTTGTTTTCGACCCCCTCGAAAAGAAAAACTCTACATTTGTATTTTGTCCCCTCTGTGTTGAGCCCCGTGTGACTAATAAAGAAACCTATCTATCTATCTATCTATCTATTTATCTATCTATCTATCTATCTATCTATCTATCTATCTATCTATCTATCTATCTATCTATCTATCTGTCTGTGTGTGTGTGTGTGCCTGCCTGTCTGTCTACTTGTATGTCTGTCTGCCTGTCTGAGTGTCTGTCTAGTGTCTGTGTATCTGTCTCTGTGTCTATATGTCTGTCTGTGAATCTGTGTCGGTGTGTGTTTCTATCTATCTATCTATCTATCTATCTATCTATCTATCTATCTATCTATCTATCTATCTATCTATCTAGTTCGCTAAATAGATACGTAGAGGTGTCTATTATCGATGAAACATGAAACCGGAGGTGGTTGTTCGGAAATCAGAAGTAATCGCTAGCAAAGGAAGTCATGCTGAAAATAATTGCACATAAGGCATCCTTCTTCACAGAGATTTGTGTCATTCAATCATGAAATTAACTCAGGTGCAGTTTTTGATACTTTTTCACCAAAATCCATTATCAGTCAAACAGGTAGTCAATGATGTTCGACTTCTGTACACACACACAATAATAACAACAAGCACAATTATTTGTAGAACACAAACACTTGGAACTAAGTCGAAGAATGATGAAGGCCACACACACACACACACACACACGGACACACACACATACACACACACACACACACACACACACACACACACACACACACACACACACACATACACACACACATATATATATATAAAGATACATACATGTATAGATATATGTATATATACATAAACATACACATGTATGTAAGTATATATATATATATATATATATATATATATATATATATATATATATATATATATATATATATATATATATATATATATATATATATATATATATATGTATATATATATGTGTGTATATATATGTTTGTATGTATACGTGTATATATGCATGTATGTGCTTCCATGCCTATATATATATATATATATATATATATATATATATATATGCATCAGTGTATATATTTATATATATATATGTATATATATATATAGCTGTATATATATATATACATAGCTGTTTATGTACTCCACATTTGTTGTCATAATTGTTCGAAATGTGGAGTAGATAAACAGGTGACAACTGATGAAAGGTCGTTCTTTATGTTACTTGTCTTGTTTTCCATTTGTTTCTTTCCTTGTTCACCAAAAGTTCGTATTCCATGTTTTCGTATTTTGTATTCCATGTTGTTTACGTTTTATGACGTCCTGTACACATATATGCATATGTATATACATATATATGTAAGTATGTACATATATGTATGTATATATGCATATATATATATATATATATATATATATATATATATATATATATATATATATATATATATATATATATATATATATATATATATATATATATATATATTATATGTATTTAAGTTAATAATTAACTCCGACAAAATAAATTGGTTAATAGATATCAGGGTACCAAAGATCACAAAATGATTGTGGTGTAACTCCTGTTTATGAGGTAGAAACTCCTTGTTATTTTGGATACTTGAGTAAATATACAAATTTAGTAAATGGAGTAAAACGCATATGTTAAATAAATTCTTTATTTCCCGCATATATTTCGAAGATTACAAATTGTATCTTCCAAAGGAATAGGTGATGTTGATAAGGATGTAATCTTCTCTTCAGGGAAATACAAAGGAACCAGCTTAACCATAAGACATTTTAACCGAATGTGATAACTGTAGTTAGAGAAGATTGCTACGTTACTTATTTGAAAAAACCGTTGGAGGTTGGAACGCTACGAGACAGTACGTTGGGCAAGAAGGGAAGAGAAGAAGGAAAAAAGGAAATTTAGAGTTTAGAATTGGGAGATAAGATGATTTAAATCCGATAAAGATTGGAGAAGAATGTTTTATGTATAATGGGATCGCAAAGGGGAGTTAATCTCGTATTTATACAAGCATTGTTGACATAAATGTATATAATCATATATATATATATATATATATATATATATATATATATATATATATATATAAGATAATAAGAGTGAAAGAACTACAGAAGGCTTGTGTTACATGGTTAAAGTATATATTTAAATTATGTCAGAAAAATGTTATAAAATCTTTTGGTATATAAACATTGTATTTGGAGAAATAACCGGTTTCGTGTTGTCTTTTCAAATTTCTCTACTTCATTGTAACATGTGTTCGCTCCAGTCTGAAAAGAAGAGTTCTAGATAGGGGGAGGTAATTAGGGATTTTTTCCGGTATAAGGGAGATAATCGAAATGTAAGAGGTGGTAGATTTTGTTTAACTTTTCGTAAGTTTTCTATGTCAATTTGTGATGCACGTCTGATTCCATCCTCTATGAGTTGAACTGGGTAGTGTCTGTCAATTAGTGTGTTTTTGAGTTCTTGTAGTCTATAGTCTCTAGTATTTTGTTCTGACACTATTGTGCATATCCTTCTTGCAAGGTTGAAGGGGATGTTTGTCTTGGTGTGTCTTGGGTGGCATGAATCAAATAGTAGATATTGTTTGGCGTCTGTGGTTTTGTAAAATATGTCCGTTTCTATTTTTAGGTTTACTTTTTTAATTAGTATATCCAAGAATGGGAGCTCCTTTTGGTTGTACTCCATTGTGAACTGTATGTTTGGGTTGACACTGTTCAATAGACTTTTGAATTTCAAGAGTTCATCTGTGCTTTCATTCCAGAGTATGAAACAGTCGTCCAGGAACCTTTTCCAATTTTCTTTTATGTATTGGGAAAGGGTGTTTGCAAAGGTGGATAAAGATTCCTGGTATATTATTATTTCCAAGTAACCCATTGTTAGGTTCGCAATGACTGGAGCTGCCCTAGTGCCCATAGCGATTCCGGATTTTTGTCGGTAGAAAGTATTGTCAAACATGAAGTGGTTGTTTCGTAAGATGTATATATATATATATACACATACACCCATGCATACATACATACATACATACATACATACATGTGCATACATATATATATACACACACATATATATATACATATATATATACAAACACATACACAATTTCATACATATACATAAATGTGTACACACATGCATATATACACAAGCATGCATACACATATACACACATACACACATATGTATACACATGGACACATACACGCATATATATTCACACATTTGTAAAATTTGTACGTATATACACACGGTAGTCGTGTGGTGATTGACACTAAAGCAGTGCCATATTTATAGCTGGTTCCTATGTATTTCCCTGAAGAGAAGATTACATCCTTATCAACATCACCTATTCCTTTGGAAGATAGAATTTGTAATCTTCGAAACATATGTTGGAAATAAAAGAATTCATTTAACATATGCGTTTTGCTCCATTTACTAAATTTGTGTGTTTGACCGTTGACTGAACACTATTCAATTTTTTTTCTCCGTGTTTTTCTCCTTGTCTCCGTATTCTTTCTGTTGAAGAGCGTAGCTCGAAACGTCAAAGACTTTCCGTATTCCCGAGCGTCATACTAATATATACTTTTGTTATTTACACCACCTGTCCTCGTCTGTTGTTATTATTTGTATATTCTCCCATATATATATATATATATATATATATATATATATATGTCAGAACCCCCAAGGTCATACTCTACGGAGAGCTTACTAGGGCTACTAGGTCTGTTGGAAGACCGTTCTTACGGTACAGGGATGTCTGCAAAAGAGACATAAAAGCCTCTGACATCAATATTAGCAACTGGGAAGCGGGTGTCAGCAACCGTGAAGATTAGAGACGCACCATAGAAGAGGGAACACAAAGGAGTGACAGAGGGAGAGAGGAGAAATGGAAAGACATGAAAAGACGACAAGAAAATGGGACATTACAATCAGCCAGGCAAAGTCTTCGCTACATCTGCATCACTTGCTAGAGAGAGTGTTTGTCCAGGATAGGACTACACTGCCACAGCAGGAGATGTAAATGACATGAAATGTAAAAAAACAGACTGGATTATTTTATGCGCAACTCCATTGTCTGCCGGGACGAAAGGATGCCAACGAATATGTATATCTATCTATCTATTATATATATATATATATATATATATATATATATATATATATATATATATATATATATACATACATACATATATATATATATATATATATATATATATATATATATATATATATATATATATATATATATATATATATATGTATGTATGTATATATATATATATATATATATATATATATATATATATATATATATATATATATATATATATATATATATATATATATATATATATATATATATATATATATATATATATATATATATATATATATATATACAAGGGATTGCAGACCCGATTCAGAATGACTAACCAGATCGCAATCGTCAGCATACAAAATTTCCCTAATAAGTGAAGTAAAAACCTTCGTTTTAAACTTCAGTCTGGTCAAATTAAAAACATTCCCCGTTGTTCGATATTTTATGTAGATACCCTCCTCAGAGTTTTGAAAGGAATGTGACACCACAACGGCAAAGTATATTGCAAAGAGGGTGGGTGCATCAAGGTCTCCCTGCTTTACTCCATTTTCCACAGCAAAAGATTCAGAAAGCCTACCACCAAAATTAACCCTAGCTCTCATATCCTGATGCAAAGCCTTGACCATGTTTATAAACTTTTCTGGGCAACCAATTTTCCCCAGAATTAGCCACAGAGCACTTCGATTAACAGTATCGAATGCTTTGCTCAAATCAACAAAGCAATGGTACAGAGCAAGATTCTGTTCAATGCACTTCTCCTGTAATTGTCTGACAGTAAAGATACAATCAGCTGTGCCCCTGGAGGAACGAAAACCACACTGAGACTCAGACACCATACTTGGAACTATAAAGGTATTTAAACGTTCTAACAAAATGCGGGCGAGCACCTTTCCAACCACAGACAAAAGGGAAATCCCACGAAAATTACCACACAGATCCTTTGGCCCCGATTTATATAAGGAGACAAGAATGGCATCAATCCAGTCTTGAGGCACTTTCTCACTTCTCCAACAGTGACAAATTAAAATATTTAAGAGTTCCATCATTTTGTCACCCCCATATTTCAAGACTTCTGCACAAATTCCATCAGATCCTGGAGACTTGTTGTTATTCAGCTTATTCATAGCTAAATAAATGTAATTTAGAGTTGGTTCAGATGCCATCTCTTCTATAACTGGAAGTTGTTCAATTTTTTCTATCGTCCTCATATTAACGGATGATGGTCTATTCAAAAGTGCAGAGAAATGTTCTACCCAACGCTTATGAATAGAAGCGGTGTCAGTCAGAAGAAAACATCCATCTTCTGTTCTCACTGGAGCTACTGAAGAAGATTTTGGACCATATACCTCCCTAACATAAGAATACAAACAACTGGCATCATTTCTATCAGCTGCTTCTTGTGCCCCTTTTGCCCTATCATTCCACCATTCCTGTTTAATTTTCCTTAGAGCAGTTTGCACCCTCCTTTTCAGCTTTCTGTAAGTTTCATTTGAGTTGGGATTCAATGACTGAGAGAGCAGTGTATTGCCTAAGTTTTGTTTTTCTAAAAGTAGATCATGAATTTCTGCTGATCTATCTGAGAACCAATCTCTGGATTTATGAGATTTAAATCCCACTGACGAACTTGCAGCCTGAAATACTTTTGTTTTGAAATCTTCCCATAAATTGTTTGGGTCAAGATTAATACTTTCTATAGCGTCGTGGAATCTTTGCAAGTTGCTTGATAATTTAAAGTTTGCAACGTTTAACTTTTTGGGTATCTTAGGACCAGGCTGTCGGTTTTTAGGTTTTATCGAAAAATCTATTTTGCCACGCAGTAGATGATGGTCAGTCCAGCTCTCTGCCCCTCTCATGACCCGAACGCTAGAAACGTCTTTCATATCACATTTCCTAATCAAAATATAATCTATGAGATGCCAGTGCTTAGATCTTGGGTGCATCCAGGTGGCTTTATATTTATTTTTCTGCTTAAACAGAGTGTTGGTGACAACCAGATCATTCTCAGTACAAAACGTCAAAAGAGCTACTCCATTTCTATTGCATTTTTCAATCCCATGTCGACCTAAAACAGGCCATGAAACATAGTCCCTTCCAACTCTTGCATTGAAATCTCCCAAAATGACCAGCTTGTCAGAAATTGGTACTTTCCTCAATAATCTTGCTAGATTGTCATAAAACTGTCCCACAGTTTCCTCAGAATGGGACATTATTGGTGCATAAATACTGACAACGGTAAGAAACCTACCTTTTGTCAGTTTGATACGGCATGACATGATCCGGTCAGATATACCACTTGGAAGCTCTGCAATGGAGGACACTAATGTATTCTTGAGAGCAAACCCAACACCAGATTCTCTACGCTGACCCTTAGGTAGGCCTTTCCAGAAGATAGTATATCCATAAGCAGATTCCATTACTTGACCCTCACCAGAGAGACGAGTTTCAGAGAGAGCAACTATATCAAGGGAATATTTCTTTAGCTCACATGCAATAAGTGCAGTACGCCTTTCTGGCCTCTTCGTGAAATTATCATCAAGAAGTGTGCGCACATTCCAACAGCCAAAATTCAAACGATGTTTATTTTTACTTTTTCTTGAGGACTGTTTGACCACAGTGGCAGGATGACGACCGGGTCCAGCCTGTGATACACTGGGACACCTGCCGGGCCAGACCTGTTCCCCTGATGTTCCCAAGCCTCTTTTGCCATTTACTGAATTTGTTTCAGACATTTTAAAATAAGTTACAGGTGCATTTTTAGGTTTCTGCCAACCAACCAATTGAATGATTTTACTAAGATTTGGAGTACAGGAAGTACCTGTGCAGATGAATAATTTTTAGTGGGTGTAGCTTGCACTGCACTACCCCCACTTATTAGCCCAAGAAGACTTTCACCGGTGTGACAAGAGAATTGACAAAACCAGGAATTTCCAAGGCCTCAGGTTTTATTTCGGAGATTTCCTTCTCCTAGGTAGATTACCAACCAAGGTTAAAGAGCTTCTACCTGCCCATGAGGTAAGCCGTCCCATTCCAGACACCTAACCGACACTCAGACACTCTGTAAAGTAAACAAATATCACTCCCGTGACCGATGTGGAGCAGCTCATCAAAAAAAAAAAAAAAAAATTAATTAAAAAAAAAAAAAAATATATATATATATAAATAAAATATAAAAGATAAAAAAATAGTATATATATAAAATTAAAATTATTCATATATACATATTTACAGACATTCACACACATATACACACCCATACATATATATATATATACATATTTACAGACATTTTGTTGGATGGTCGTTGACTGTTCAGGAGTTCATCTGCCCTTTTGACAGGTCTTATTTGTCGTCCTGCAGGGTGTTCAACAACACCCTCCTCACCAAGCAAGCCTGGTGGGGTTGCCAGTTTAGTCGCCGACGACCCGACCATGCAACAGGTTGTACTGGATTACATGTTACCAGTAGCACTGAAGAGCGACCTGACATATAATGCATTTGATGCAGCTTGTGATGATTTTGGCCTGACCATCAATCTGAAAAAAACAGTTGTGATGTATCAACCTGCGTATGGTGCTGTTTGTAACCTCCCTAAAATTTTTGTTAAGGGAAAGTTACTTGAGGTTGTAAATTCATTTGTCTACCTGGGAAGCTCTGTTCAAGATGATGGAAATCTTGATACGGAAATACACCTGCGAATTCAAAGGGCAGCAAAAGCATTTGGTGGCTTGGAGTCACGCGTCTGGCGCCAGCGACATATAAATAACAATACAAAGCTGGCTCTTTACAAATCATTTGTCTTAACATCCCTATTGTATTCCTGTGAAACTTGGACCTGTTATGAAAGGCATTTTAAAATGTTAGAAAAATTCCACCAAAAATGCCTTCGTCATATTTTAAGAATTAAATGGAATTCTTTTACTCCAAACACAGATATCCTTGCATCTGCAGGCATCCCCTCAATTAAAGCCATGATTTTGAGGAACCAATTGAGATGGTGTGGCCATATTGTTCGAATGGCAGATGAACGCATGCCGAAACAGCTGTTTTATGGTGAGCTGGCAGAGGGGAAACGTTATCGGCATAAACCTAAAAAAAGGTTTAAGGATGGCATAAGGACTGCTATGAAGTCAATTGGAATGGCTCCAAAAGATATAGAAGTCCTCGCTTCAGATCGAGTTGGATGGCGAACAAGAGTGTGGAGTGGAGTGAAAGCATTTGAAGAGGCCAGGATGATGCAAGCAGGGCTCAAGAGACATTTAAGGAAAAAGGTGAAGACTGAGAAGGTGAATGACAAGGACCTTTTTGTGTGCACAGTCTGTGACAGACCATGTCTGTCCTTGGCTGGCCTCAAATCTCACCTGCGAACCCATGGAAAACAAACCTCACCCAGCTATTCTGATTATATGTCTGTGCACACGTTTGAATGTGGTGTGTGCCAGAGGGTTTGCAAATCCAATGGGGGTCTTAAAAGACATGTTAGGATCCACAATGAGCAGAACTTACTTGCAGGTATTGGTAGTGCAAATCAGAGGTGCAATCTGTGTGGATGTTTTTTCAAAACACTGTCTGGTTTAAAAAGCCACATCAGACGCCATGAAAGGGCTAAGGTGTAGGTGCAGGAGGTGGTCAAACTCTGTTTAAGGAGTAGACAACCACCATATATATATATATATATATATATATATATATATATATATATATATATATATATATATATATATATATATATATATATATATATATATATATATATGCGACCGCATAATCGCTCTGACATACATACCCACATACATGCATACAAAGTTGCATACGTACATACATTCATACTTTCATACTTAAAGACATATATATATATGTATACACACACACACACACACACACACACACACACACACACTTATCCATTCATTCATGTATGCATACATACATACATATATACATACATACATACATACATACATACATACATACATACATACATACATAGTTGTTACTGAGTTTTCACGCTTTATTTATCACGCTTTAGGATTGGGCGGGGGGTATTTTGTTTTTAATTTTAGTTATATCATTTAGAAATACTACGTCGTCATTCCATTGTTTCCCTATTGGTTTTTTTTTTCATTTTCCTTTCATTTCCCCTTTACTTCATTTCTTCGGCAATGAGGTAGACTTGCTCAATAAAGCAGCACTTACATTGTTTTTTTTTTCACATTGGTTAAATATTCTCGAGAACAAGTAAAAAATTTGAAATGTCATAGCAAGAATTTACATGTCAAAGGAATTTCGAAATGAAGTGGGTTCGACAGATACCTCGAAACAGCTTTATATAAACGAATTTAAAAGAAATGAAGCAAAAATATCAGAGCCTCTACAGCTGTTTGATTTTGGATGAGTTCAAAAGATACATCATTATATACATATAACATTGTAGAAAAATCGAAGAAAAAAACTCTGTTATTTTGGATTGAAGATAAAACGTTAATGATTACCTATAAACAGAATTGCCATACGACAAAAATCACTAAGAACCTTTAATCAAATCGATATTCCAAGTGAAACATCGAATCAACAACAACCAGGATTTTCGGCACTAAGGGATTGTTTGTAACATTTTAAATCTAACTTCCTACATAATTTCAAATTGCATAGCAAAAGCGATTAGAAAACTACTAAAGAAATCGTATCATAAAAATTAATTAAAATAATTGAAAAAGATTCTTATTCTTGAAAACACATATTCACTTGCTGACAAAGCCGATCCGTTCTGGAAAAAATGCCTAAAGAACATTTGAAGATTAATTCGCATTATTATTATGCTGTAGTACATTAGGTGACTGATTCATATAGCCATTATTAATTAATGAGGATCTTAATACAGGTGCATCGAGAGGATTGAATAAAATATTCTCCAAATTCATTGGAATATCATGGCTGACTGTTGCAAAAATTCCAACGCCGGCTTTGTCAAAACTTTGTCCCTGAAACTGAAATTTATACAAATAAAAAAGAATATTGACTTGAACAGTTAATATTAATTTATAACGCTCCATCACATCTCAGTGATTTACAACACCCTAACGTTAATGCCCTGTTCTTCACCAGCCAGTACATGAAGGCATCATTTGTAATTTTTAGATAAATTATGTTAAACACATCTATAAAAATACTGCATCATACAGAAGAGTACTAACTGTTTCAAAGGCATCGAAAAGTTTAATGTTCTTCATTGTGTAAAGATAACTATTGTGAGAATGCGTGAAATTCTCATTGTAATTGCATGCAAGAAAGTCATTTTGGCAGGATTAGTTCGAATGGTAATGAGGCTGAAATAAGAAAATATCAGGACACAGACAAAATTAACTTCCAGCTTCTGTCTATCAACTACACTCACAAGGTATTTAGTCTCATTCTATAGTAGAAGACACTTGCCCAAGGTCGCACGCAGTAGGATTGAACCCGGAACCATGTGGTTGGTAAGCAAACTTCTTACCACACACCTACGCCTGCGCCTATATATCGACCCCAGGACTTATTTTTTGTAAGCCTAGTACTTATTCTATCGGTCTCTTTTGCCGAACCGCTAAGTTGCGGGCACATACGTACATCAGCATCAGTTGTCATACACACACACACACACACACACACACACACACACACACACACACACACACACACGATGGATTTCTTTCTGTTTCCGTCTACCAAATACACTCACAAGGCTTTGGTCGGCCCGAGGCTATAGTGGAAAACACTCGCCCAAGGTGCCACACAGTGGGACTGAACCCCGAACAATGTGGTTGGGAAGTAAGCTTCTTACCACAACAGCCACGCATGCGCCGTCCCTCCACACATTTATATATATATCGTTGCTATTATGCAGAAGTGTTGCAAGTCCAAAACGTTGCTTATTCAGAAAACGAAAAAATAGTTTCGCCATTCCATAGCAAAACCGTTGCACTACACTTTGACAATTTTTGATATCTTGGCATCTGAAGCAGCTGAAGATACGATAGTTTGACCAAAAGAACTAGCTATTGCAAGCAAAAATAAATATTGAAAAAAATTGCATTTGGTCAAATTTGGACATACGGCATACGGCATAATAGCAAGTTTGGACATACCACATCGACATAATAGCAACGATACACACACACACACACACACACACACGCACACACACCCGCACACACACACACACACACACACACACACACACACACACACACACACACACACACACACACACACACACACACACACCGACACATATTTCGTGTTGTACCAAGAATCGATGCTTGATACCAGCATTTTCGACTCGAGCCAAATATAACAAACTAGTGCAAATAGTTGCTAGAATATCCACGTAAGTGGAGTCAAGACTGGCAAGATTGTACCGGCATCGAGTCGTATAAGTTTAAAGATGAAGACAAACCGAATAGTGATACTTTGAATTCATTTATTACGTATATTTCAGGTTTGCGTAATACCGTATATACTCGAGTAATAGTCGATCTCATGTAAATGTCGTCCCCACCCTATTTTTGGCCCCCAAATTGGAAATTTTCCATAGACCCCGTATAAAAGCGACCCTAGTATTTCGCGAACAACAGGACAACATTTATGGGTCAAGGTACCGTATTATCCTGTACGTAGAAATAATACTGTTACAAAATTGTGTGGCTGCTTTACTGTAGCCTGCTTTGTAGGTGGAATGCTTGGGGTTTATAATGGAATTCTCGGTGCTTATAGTAAAACACCATTTAATAGCGAGCACTATACATCTGTTGATGAGTGCTACATCACCATTTCTAAAATGTATGCACACAATATGCTGCAAGCCTGCATATGTCTCCAAGCACAATAAACATGTGTCATACACTCATTGTTTACATGGTGAGAAATGTGTTTCACAGACAGCACTACTGTCGAACACTGGCAAACGCCACTGTCTGAATTCGTACAAAGGCATGACTTTGGTAAGCCTAAAAACATTCAGTTAATGGCTAGACCTTTATATTTTACTAGGACGTGTGCTTTGATGCATAGAATTGGTAATACTATTGTAATTCATTGTGTTTTTGTTTTTATTTGCTTAGAGATCAGTTGGGCTTCTGCTGCTGATACGGTACTTCGGATTCTAGCTTGAATTTCAGTCCCTCAGAAGCCTATGTAATAATCGACAGCATAAATTTGACCTTAAAAAAATGGTCTAAAAATTTCGACTTTTATATGAGTATATATACGGTATATAACAAGAAATGCTATGTAAGCCTTAAATGTATGTATTAAATGTATGTATTAAATGATACAATTTGCCGGAGTTTTCTCCCTTCCGTTATTTCCTTTGTTTCTTTCATATCACCTCCACCATTGGTTACGATGTCGAGTGTTCCAGTTGATCTGGTCAACGGAACAACCTGTTCGGGAAATCAACGTCCAAGTGGCTGAGCACTCTGCCGAAACGCCTACCCTTTATGATACAGAATGTGACACGGTTAGCCCTTTGAAATTGCAGGCACTACTCATTTTTGTCAGCTGAGTGGACTGGAGCAACTTGAAATAAAGTGTGTAACTCAAGGATTCAACGCACCACCTAGGAATCGAACTCACGACCTTACTATCGTGAGCCAAATAGTCTAGCCACTAACCCACGCACCTTCACACACATACACATACACACACACACACCACACACACACACACACACACGCACACTCACACACATACACACGCACACGCACACACAACATCAATATATCCACATATATGTATGTGTGTACGCGCGTCTTTGTGTTTGTGTGTGTGATCACGCCTGACGTGGCGGTGTTCACACATTTGTACACAAATATGTTGAAAAGGAAAAGACAAACCGTTTTTCTTGTCCGTGTTGCAATACAGTTTGGTAGCTTTGGCGATTTGATGCAAGATGGTTACTATACAGTGATTACAACGGTGAGATTTAGTGGAGCAGACGTAAAAGAACTGCAGCAGTGAAGAGTAGACTCTGTATTGATGGGAAACGACTGAATAAATGTACAGGAACCAAACGGATGGAATATTAATGAAGTATCTTTTATCTTTTACTTGTTTCAGTCATTAGACTGCGGCCATGCTGTGGCACCACCTTGAAGGATTTTTAGTTGAATGAATCGACCCCAAGTCTTATTTTCTTTTGAAGCCTGGTGCTTATTATATCGGCCTCTTGTGACGATCCATTAAGTTATGGGGACGTAAACACACCAATACCGGTTGTCAAGCGTTACTGGAGAACAAACATAGGCACTAAGACACAAAGACACACACATACACAGATACATATATATAAACATTTATACATCGGGCTTCTTTCAGTTTCTGTCTGCCAAGTCCACTCATGGCTTTGTCGGCCCGAGGGCTATAGATGAAGACACCTTTCCAAGGTGTCACGCAGTGGGACTGAACCCGGAACTATGTACTTGGGAAGCAAACTTCTTACCACACAACAACGCCTAATAGTAGATTTAATCACGTATGAGCATTTCGACTATAATAGGCAGCACAAGCATCCATTATATCTTGTCTTTTCTCCCCTTGAAATGCGTTTAAGGGCCAAACAAATATTAAAGATCGGAATATAAAGAAGATAAATATGAGTGAGAGAAATTTCAAACAGTTTAAATATTTTAAAAACTAAGAAAGAAAAAGAGAAAAAAAAATGAGATTGACAGGTATTTTCGATCCAAGTAAAAATTGAAATTATAACCGACAGATACAAGGTACTCTACTAATGTAAAATAAATATAACCCCTTAGACACTTTCTGTTACCTGCCTTATATAAATTATATAGCTTATTCACGTCTATAGGTTTTTCTTAATGTTATTTTTCTTTAGAGAGTAGGGGAAAAGTTACCTCCCTTCTGTAGTCATAGCTACTGGCAACGATAGTTATAATAGTTCTTTCTAATTTTGGCACAAGGCCAGCAGTTTTGAGAGGATGGTGCAAGTAGATTCCATCGACTCTACTACTTGATTGGTGCCTCTTTTATCGTCTTCGAAAAGATGAAAAGCAAAGTCTGCTACACAAAGCCCCCAATCTTTAAAAATATTTTTTACTAAGATCATTAATTGAAATGTACACATTGGAAACCTACTTAATACAAAGCATGGTCGTAAATGCCAACGAAAGGACTCTGAAGAATCTAGCTGATTGACTAATTGATCAAACGTTTAATTGCCTAAGAGATTAGTTAATTGGTTAAATAATTAATTAGTTGATTAATTGTAATTCTTTCTACAAACAGGCACAAGGCCTGAAAATTTATTTGTGGGGTTGGGGTGTTTGTGGATTACATCGACTCTAGTACTGAACTGGTACGATTTTATCGATCTCGAAAGGATGAAAGGCAAAGATGACCCTAGATTGCATTTGAGCTTAGAATGTAAAGAGACAAAAAAACGCCGCTAAACATTTTGTCCTGCGTGTAAACGATTCTGTCAGCTTGCCGCCTTTAGTTGACTAATAATAACAAAAGAAGTGAAATAGAACTGGTGTGTGTGTTTATTGACATAATGGCTCACCGCACAAAATACAAAATGAATTGAGTTTATTAAAATTATATTGTGGTGCTTTCAAACTACAACCAAGTCCTTTGTGAGCCGCTCTCCGGCTATCTATCTGAGGCTTTATATAGCTATGGTGCGGCTTCACTTGGAATTTGAATCACCGGTCTGGAACCCCTATCCTGCCCAGTATATTGATCGTATGGAAATCGTTCAGTGACGTGCAACCAAGAGAATGCCCCCCATCAGGCATTTGCTATATTCTGAACGCCTTACTTCCCTGGGCATGGATACATTGAAACTCCGACGTCTGGCAACTGACTTGGCAGACACCCATAAAATTATTAACCATCTTATTCGCAACAACTCTGAGCACCTTTTCAAACTCCACTTGTCTAACACCCGTGGACATGTTTACAAAGTCAGAAAACATCACAGTTCTCATGACTTTCGGAAACCTTTTTTCATGCTAAGAGTTACTGAAGTATGGAACAAACTGCCAGCATCAGTTGTTAGTTGTCGGAGCACTGCATCCTTCAAAACTTCCATGCTTCCTGAGATTCGCCAACACTACACCTGATTTTCTCCCCTCCATACACACGCAAGCATGTATCTGACTCAAACACTGTTCACTTTCCAGACATTTGTACAATACTGCATATGCTTTACACGCACTTTCGACACGTTGTAGTGCACCTGAGCATTGTATACAATAATTTCTTTATTATTATTATCATTATTAAACACAATTAGAGGGTTTTGTTCCAAACATTGGCTGAAACCACATTGGGAACACTACTTTAGAAGGGTTTAGTCGAATAAATTAACCTCGGTATTAGTTTTTTTTAAAAGATAGGTACTTATTTTATCGGTTCTTTTGCCGAACAGTTAAGTTACAGGGACGTAAACCAACACCGTCTGTCAAGCGATGTGGGGACAAACACAAAAACATGTACACACGCACGCATTCACACATGTATGTATGTACCAGACCACTTCGGAACTTTTGGCCTATCATGTATGTATGTATGTATGTATGTATGTATGTATGCAATTATGTACCTCAGAAATGGAAGCGCACTCAGTATAAGTAAAGACACAGATACACTTTTATATATCGTCAAGTAATGTATTGCTGATTATGGTATACAACTGCTCGGAAAGAAACCGTCGGTTATGCACCTTGTTGCCATTAGACATTATTCGGGGCAAAACCAACGGTAAAATTCTGTCTCACTGTTATATACCATAACCAGTAATATATTGCTTGATGAAACACACGTGTGCGCGTTTTGCTGGCGTGAGAAGACTTTATAAACTTTTGAGAGAACATGAAATAATTTTTCAATTCCTGCTGGATCTCGAAGTACAGAAATGATATAAATAATTCTTTCTACTAAAGGCACAAAGCCTGAAATTTGAGGGAGGGGACTAGTCGATTACATCGATCCCAGTGTTTCACTGGTACTTAATTTGTCGACCCCGAAAGGATGAAGAGCAAAGTCGACCTCGGCGGAGTTTGAACTCAGAACATAGCGACCGGCGAAATACGGCAAAGCATTTAATCCAGCGCGCTGACGATTTTGTCAGCTCACCGCCTTATAAATGTTATAAATACTAGCACGTAAACGCTGGGTTGATAAACCCTTTTGGCTAGAAAAGGCTAGAAGGCTACTCATGGGATTCGAATCCATATCTTCTGCAGCAGTGGCGCGCGGTGACTTCTGAGGTTGGTCGTGCAATAAATACTTATTGGTTGAACCGAATCGTTTTGAAATTATTTAACTAAGAGAACACATTTAGTTACGTAATATGGCCATGGTTTTAGATCGTTATCCTGTCAAAGACAAATCAGCTGCTTTATCAGGCTACTCGCGAATTTCGGGAAAATAATTGACACTCACTCGGGCCACCTGTTCTGATACTTACTGAACTCCGTACATTGAAAGACTACATCTCGCACAAACACGCGTGCGCACATTGAACATAGACGAATATACATAAACACACATACAATGAAAGACAGCGAAAATTCAACATTGTAAAAAGCCCTAAAAACACGAAACAAAAACCTAGCGTCTCTTTTCATTTGTTGGGAGTAGCAAAGATGTGAAATATCGCAACAGGCAAGAAAACGAAGAAATGTAAATTACACTTACCTAATGATGAAAGAAAATTTGAAAGAATGTAAAAGAAAATTATTTATACAAAATGGTTTATACATAAACACACACGCACACATCTTTCAATGTGTGCGTTTATATTTATATGTGTATGTTTCAGTCATTTGGACAAATATTTTGAAAATCCTAAATGGATCTTATGAAAGTAATAGTGCACGTGTGAGTGTGTGAGAGTGTGCGCATGAACTGTAAATCAGTTTCAACAAAACAGAGAGATAATTTTAGTAAATCAATGAAAGATTAATTAGCTATATTATATTTCTGATGTCAGAATTTTTGAAAATTTATTCAATACAGAGGATGGTTAATGATAATTTCAAAATTTACGACAGAACGAAATAGATATTTCAAAGTCACGGCAACATTTGAGCTGACTCATTAAGAATTATGAGATTGTTGAGATGGTTTGGTCAGAATTTTTACGAGTCAAAAAGTCAAACCCTTTCAACCATTTAGCCTGTCCCGTTAGCGACATCAATTGCAAAGAATTGTTGACAAATAAGAAGCAATAGAAAGGGAGGGGAGAGCCAAAGCTGTAACATTCGTTTTTCTCAAAGCATGCCTTCCGTAGTTATTTTATCGAGATAAAAAAAGAATCTTACAGGCATTGACTTTACAGATAGGCAGGAGAGAAATGATAGTTATTGGAAGATAGGAAGAAGAGGGCAACAGATTTCATATGCGTTTCTCTTTAAGCATGCCAAGAGGAAGCAGAATGGGAATACAGCGAAGTATCGAATCAGGATGTAACTATTTTAGCTCAGTTTGCAATGATTTGGGCAAATTTTCAATGTGGTTATAAATACATAGTGGAGGCGCAATGGCCCAGTGGTTAGGGGAGCGGACTCGCGGTCATAGGATCGCGGTTTCGATTCCCAGACCGAGCGTTGTGAGTGTTTATTGAGCGAAAACACCAAAAACTCCACGAGGCTCCGGCAAGGGATGGGTGGCGAACCCTGCTGTACTCTTTCACCACAACTTTCTCTCAGTCTTACTTCCTGTTTCTGTTGTGCCTGTAATTCAAAGGGTCAGCCTTGTCACACTGAATATCCCCGAGAACTACGTTAAGGGTACAGGTGTCTGTGGAGTGCTCAGCCACTTGCACGTTAATTTCACGAGCAGGCTGTTCCGTTGATCGGATCAACTGGAACCCTCGACATCGTAAGCGACGGAGTGCCAACATAAATACATTACATTCTTAAATTGATTTTTAAGTTATATATAAAATAAACGGACATGCAGTGCGTGACTTGCATGCCTCGACTGCACGCCACTGTCCTGTAGACATGACAGGCGTTCTGCCATCGGGCCAAAGTAATCCTTCATATTTGTTTACTCATTTTAGAAACTTTACTCTAACTCGCAAGAATTGTTTGTTGCGGAAGTCTTAGGAATTCGTAAACTTATATGCAGCAGAAGCAGTGTTATATAAAGCTAACTATCTGTATATCATACCTAAAGCGAAAGACAAATTTACTTTCGCACATTGAACATACACGAATATACATAAACGCACACACGATGAAAGACAGTGCAATTAGAGTCTACATGCACCATATGACTGCACAATTTCTTCAGTGATTTTCATTGAAAATCATTTGTACGCTGTACCATCTTCATGTAATTAGTTGTGTCACCAGATATTGTTTGAATCCTTCTACTTGCTGCATACCTTGATAACTGGATCACACAAACTGCATTCATTATATCTATTATATTTATTATAGTTATTATTAGGTCCATTATATTTATTATTATGTCCATTATATCTATTTTATATATTTTTGTATCAATCATATATATTTTATCCATTATATCAACTATAGTTATTAAATCTATTATTAAATCTACAACATGCATAATTATATCTACTGGAGTTATTGTAGTTTATTATATCTATTATCATATCTATTGTATGTATGTATGTATGTATGTATGTATGTATGTATATATGTATGTATGTATACAGTATATATATATATATATATATATATATATATATAAACATATGAATACGTTTATCTATACACATATACATGCACACACACCACATACACACATATATATGAATATACATATCCTTGTTTATATATATATATATATATATACTCCTTTACTTGTTTCAGCCTTTTGACTGTGGCCATGCTGGAGCACCGCCTTTAGTCGAACAAATCGACCCCAGGACTTATTCTTTGGAAGCTTAGTACCTATTCTATCGGTCTCTTATGCCGAACCGCTAAGTTACGGGGACGTAAACACACCAGCATCGGTTGTCAAGCGATGTTGGGGGGACAAACACAGAAACACACACACACACACACACACACACACACACACACACACATATACATATATACGACGGGCTTCTTTCAGCTTCCGTCTACCAAATCCACTCACAAGGCTTTGGTCGACCCGAGGCTATAGTAGAAGACACTTGCCCAAGATGCCACGCAGTGGGACTGAACCCGGACCATGTGGTTGGTAAGCAAGCTACTTACCACGCAGCCACTCCTATGCCTATATATAGATACATATACACACATTATAAAAATATATCTTATCTATTATTATACTGGTTACAAGGCGGTGGGTTAGCGGAACCGTTAGTACGCCGGGTGAAATGCTTAGCAGCGTTTCGTCCGTCGTTACGTTCTGAGTTCAAATTCCGCCAAGGTCGACTTTAACTTTCATCCTTTCGGGGTCGATAAAATAAGTACCAGTTGAATTTGGAGTCGATGTAATCGACTTACCCCTTCCTGAAACTGCTGGCCCTGTGCCTGTAGGAGAAAGGATTATTATTATTGTTCAGTAGTTTTATTTTTATAAAGTGCTTTCACTTCACTACCGAGCGCAGCTCTGTGTGCCTTGGGTATGTGCTGTGGTTTGCTGTGATGCTCTTATGGTTACTGTATTGAAAGTGTTTTGCGTAGGATGTGTGCAGTGCCCAGTAGTGCAATTTTCTGTATGTTATATGTATTTGTAAGTCCTGGTGTTTTTGTTATGTATTTGTTTGAATATTTTTTTTATTATACCTAAGGCACCTACTATGATAGGAATTGTTTCTGTTTTTAGATTCCACATACGAGTTACCTCTATTTCCAGGTCTTTGTATTTTGAAAGTTTTTCCATTTCTTTTAGGGAAACGTTGTCATCTGCTAGTATTGATACATCAATTAGAAAGCATTTTTTTTCTTCATGATCTTTAACAACTATATCTGGTCTATTTGCCTTAATTTCTCTATCTGTGTGTATTGGTATATCCCAGAGTATGGTTGCTTTCTCGTTTTCTGTGACCTTTTCTGGCGTGTGTTTATACCATCTTTTTTCTGTTGTTATTCCATAGTGTTGGCATAGCTTCCAGTGTATATAGGTCCCAGCTCTGTCGTGTCTGTGAACATATTCCTTCTTAGCTAGGACTGGGCAGCCAGAGATAATATGATTTATTGTTTCTTGTCCATATCCACATATTCTACAGTTACTTGTTATATTTCTTTTCATTATATGTTTTTGGTAATTTCTGGTGGGGAGGCTTTGGTCTTGTGCAGCAATTAAAAATCCTTCAGTCTCTGCTTTGAGTCCTGAGCTTCTCAACTATTGCTGGGATTTTTCTCTATCTATTTCTTTTGCATTTAGTTTAGCCCAGTATTTACCATGTAGGGACTTTTCTTGCCATCGTTTTATCATGGTCCGTTGCTGTTCTAGTTTTAGTTTGGATTTTATTTGTTTTATAGCTTTTGTTGCTTCTTCTTCTTCTTCTTCTTCTTCTTCTTCTTCTTCTTCTTCTTCTTCTTCTTCTTCTTCTTCTTCTTCTTCTTCTTCTTCTTCTTCTTCTTCTTCTTCTTCTTCTTCTTCGTATTTGTTAGGTAGTATGATTTCTTGTTTGTATTTGTCAGCTTCCTTAAATACTGAAAACAGTTTTTTGTTTTGCTCGTGATTTGTGGCTATTTGTATTAGTTTTCCTTGCTTCTGGAGTAGGTATTTTTGCCGTCCTATGGTGGTTATTTTATAATAGTTTTCCAGCTGTATAAGACCCCTGCCACCTTCTGTGCGTTGTATATATATATAGCCTTCCTATGTCAGATTTTGGGTAGTGCATCCTATATCCTGTCATTATTTTTCTTGTTTTCCTGTCTATTTTAGATAGTTCGTTTAGTGTCCAGTTAAGGATATTGTAGCTGTAACTTATAACTGGGACAGCTAAAGTGTTAATACCTATTATCTTGTTTTTAGCATTGAGCTCTGTTTTTAGTATTGATCTAACTCGTCTATAGTACTCTTTCTTTATTTTTTCTTTCATTTGTGTGTGTTGTATCCTATCTAGTTCATTGACTCCTAAATATTTGTATGGCTGGCTTTCGTCTAGTTCTCTTATTTCATTGGCTATTATTATTATTATTATTATTATTATTATTATTATTATTATTATTATTATTATTATTATTATTATTATTATTATTATTATTATTATAATAGACGTCGCACAGTATACAATATTGTGAGGTTGTTGAGTGAAGATCTTATGTCTACCGGGTGTCTGTACTATTTGTCAAGTCACAACAAGTACCTCAGACAGACAGTACTTTACGCAATATGCGTGCAGTTCCAAGTAATGCCGACTTTTGAAATACACATAGATGTAGGGTATCTCTCTAAGGTTTTTCAGATGTTTTTTCAGATTGGGTGGTATTGAACTCAATGCTCCGATGACAATAGTGATAACTTTTATGTTCAACTCTCGTAGCTGCCACATCTTAGGGATCTCAATTCTCAGGTCTCCATATTTATCAACTTTTCTCTTTCTTTCATGATGATATGTTGATCTCCTGGCACTGCTACGTCGATTATTAGGCACTCTCGTTTGTCATTTCTAAAGATTACTATATCCGGCCTTCAGTGCTCTAACACTTTTCCGGTGTATATTGGTAGCAAGCATCCGTAACCTCATATCCATATTTACAGCATAGTAGCCATTGGAGGTTTTGGGCTACCTTGTGTCTACGCTTGTACTCTAATTGCGCAAGACTTTCACAAGCACTAACAATGTGAGTCACGCTTTCGACCCTCTTCCCATACATTCTGAAGAGGTCCCTTGCACTTTTATAGTATATATTTTTTTACTAAATTGGTATTCAATGCCTGGTCCTGGGCAGCGATGATTAGGCTTTCTGTATTCCTTTTTTTAGGTCACCTTGTTGAGCCATCTCCATGATGCTTCCTGGTCTTTTAATTTGTTGGTTTCACGATGGAACTGACCATGTAATTCCATACGAAGTAGTGTTTCTTCTCTCTTGTTGGCTGTTCTTGATCTGAATTCATGAGCACTCTCAAGTCCATTTTTGTTAACTCCTTCTGCATTAGCAACATACTGTAGCAGGTCTTCTTCGCTGTTTACCAAATATTCTGCCATGTTTCTTCTTTCAGTTGATGCACTCTCGTACGCTAATCGGCTCACGTCCACCTTTACCTCTCTTTACCTCTCATTTGCCTTATGGTGGAGGGCACCATGCTTTGCCATTGTCTTTAGCGTAGTGCGATCGAGTTGGTCAATCTCCACTTGTGTCCATTTCAGGATGGGTGCACTCTAGCGGACTACAGTAGCAGCCCATCTGGCAGTCACAAGGTTCCTTGAATTGAGCTTTGATTTCAAGAGAAGTTTGAGGCGCTTGAAATACGAAGTGATGACCTTGTCTTTCATTTCTTTGTGATCCCAAGGTACTTGTACCCATCATCATCTGGGTTTTCCATTCTCTCTTCGTTTGGCAATTCTATACAACTACAATTTACTCTTTTCCCTCGCTTCAAAGTAAGCACTGCACACTTCGAGATATCGAAGTCCATCCCTATATCCTTGCGGCACATTTGCACAGTCTCCACCAGCCTCTCCATTTCAGACTCTTTTTTGCGAACAATTTTAAATCATCCATGAAGAGAAGGTGGCTGAGACGAGGTCCATTTTTTCTCAGCTCATAGTGCACATTGATTTTTGATTTTGCGTAGGACTACAGAAAGTGGGATCAAGGCTATAACAAATAACAGAGGTGAACAAGAGTCTCCTTGGAAGATACCTCTTTTGAGTGTTACCTTGGTTAAGTACTGGTTGTCACAGGAAAGACGTGTTTTCTAACTAACCAGTGCACACACATTCTCAGCTATTCTACACATGTCGAATGTTTCCTAAATCCACGAATGCGGCAACATGTCGTTAGTATTTTTGAAGTCTATCCAGGCCATGCATAAGTTTTTTTGGTACCGTTTAGAGTTCTTCATTATAACCTTGTCTATCACAAGGTGGTCTTTAATGCACCCCTTTTGTTCTACTGACAGTAGACTGCTTTCCGCAAGGAACATTATTATTTTTACTTATAATCTGCATGTTTGTTACAATCACTTGCCGAGACACACCCAGCGTCCTGGGGCGAGTGAAGGATAAGAGGTATTACAGTTTGACTGAAGGCTTGGGGAGGAGAAGTGGTAGGAGCAGTAGCGAAATATCTTCATGTAAACAACACGAATTTTTCTAAGGATGTGGGCAGTACTAGTCAGCACAATCTTTTGGATTTCTCTGAGACATGGTTCGCCTGGTATCTTATCTAGATGTTTCTGACAGCCCTTTTTTTAAACCATACCTAGGGTACCTACAGTAACAGGAACAGTTCTCGCTTTAAGATACTTATCTTTTGTATTTCAATTTCCAGGTCCTTATATTTACTTAATTTGTCAAATTCCTTTACAGATATATTTTTATTAGTTGAAGCGCTTACATCTATTAGTCAACAAGTGTTTACTTCGTTCTCTTTAATAATCCTGTGTGGTAGATAAGCTTGAATCGTTCTGTCAGTGTTGACTGGAAAATCCCAGAGGATAGTGACATTTTTACCTGCAACGACTGGCTTGGAGTGATGTTCATACCACTAAGCAGAGGTGCTGATTTTGTAGTGTTTATATATTTTCCAATGTAAATACTGTCCTACCCTATCGTGGCGATTTT
Organism: Octopus bimaculoides; assembly: GCF_046866305.1. Classification (NCBI taxonomy): domain Eukaryota; kingdom Metazoa; phylum Mollusca; class Cephalopoda; order Octopoda; family Octopodidae; genus Octopus; species Octopus bimaculoides. The sequence continues at coordinate 26,686,905 of NC_142934.1, forward strand.
TGTATTCGTTTGGTGTCAGCACAGGTCATCTCGAGACGAGATGGTCTATTGTTTCATCAAATGTGTCGCAGAATCTGAATTTTGGGTCAGAATCGCTTTGAAGAACGTTAGCCTGGTAGTTTTTTGTAAGCAAGCTTTGATCTTGTGCCGCCACTGATGGATTGTTGTTTGGTCTCCATCAGCATTTCGACTTCGAAGTATATACTGTCCATGCAGAGGCTTCTGGCTCCACCGCTCTTCATTTTGTTTCTGCCCGTTCTTTTTTGCAGTCTCTTGATCCGTTGTGCTTGTTTTGTGACAATGGTTTCAAGTTCTCCTTGACAAGAGAATGTGATGTTTTGCTGCTTTCGCGTTTGCACACAAGCCGCAACGTCTAATCGTCTGTTTATTGCTATTGTAGAGGTCTTATGGCACAGTTCTACCTGCATCATTTCTCTTTCCCCATTACTTCTAGGTAGGTACCGATGATCAACGCCTGCTCTTGGGTGGTACATGTTCTTAGATGTTAGTAATTTTCTTGTTTTCCTGTCCAGGCATTTGAGCTCTGCAAGATTCCAGTTAATGATGTTAAAACTATATTGGACTACAGGAAGTGTCAGGGTGTTAATGGCTTCGATGTGATTTTTCGAGCTGAGTTCAGTTTTTAGTATGAGTCTTACTCTCCTGTAATACTCCTTTCTTATTTTTTCCTTCATAGTAGCATGCTGTATACCATCTCCTTCATTTATCCGTAGGTGTTTGTAATTTTCTTGTGGGTCGAACTCCTTGATGGTAGAATCGGTGTCTAATTTAATGGAAGCTGCTTGTCTGAGCTTGCCTCTTACAAAAGTTGTTTGAACACACTTATCAAGGCAAAAATCCATTCCGATGTCATTGCTGAACTCTTTAACAGCTGTTAGCAGCCCTACTAACTCTTCGTTGTTTCTAGCAAACCTCTTCAGATAGTCCATATAGAACAGATGGTTTATTGTCGTATTATAAATTTTGAAAGTATACCGGGGTTATTTAGTTCGTTTGAGAGTGGGGAGTGATGGGGCGAGGGAGTCATCTTGAAAGATGCCTCGTTTGATGTTGATGTTGTTAGATTGGCTCATCCCATTACTATGGTTTAGAAGGAGACGTGTATTCCACTTGACCATGCTGCCTTTTAAGAATTTGGAGACGACAGGAGAGATCTCATATATCTCAAGGGCCTTGAGTAGCCAACTACGTGGAACACTATCAAACGCTTTCCTGTGGTCTATCCATGCCATACTCAGGTTCCTTTTGCTCCGGCAATTCTCTACAATCATTTTATTAATGAGTAATTGATCTTTGCACCCATAAGAATTCCTTTTACAGCCTTTTTGAGCTTATGGATGGATAGACTTTTGTGCAATATGGATGTGAGGATCTTGTAGGTGGTGTTGGGACATGTTATTGGTCGGTAGTTCTTTGGATGTTTTGTGTCTTCACTTTTTGGTTGAAGGTATGTTGTTCCTTCGGTCAGCCAGGGTTGCTCTGGGTTCTGGACGACATTAGAGATATAGCGAAATTTTCTTCTTCTTCTTCTTCTTCTTCTTCTTCTTCTTCTTCTTCTTCTTCTTCTTCTTCTTCTTCTTCTTCTTCTTCTTCTTCTTCTTCTTCTTCTTCTTCTTCTTCTTCTTCTTCTTCTTCTTCTTCTTCTTCTTCTCAGAGCTCTCGATTTTAGTTGCTCTGGTTAATTCTGTTAGAGCGGACAACACCCTGTTGTCAAGGGTCTCACAGGGTCACTTTTCACGATACTTAACACCCAAGTACTAATCTCAGAATCCTCGCTGTCCTCAGTAAAGCCGTTTTCTGAATGTGTTCTACCCTCATGTAATCCCAATTTCTCCAACAAATTTCTCAAACCAAGTTGTCATTGCTTCTAGTGCCCCCACAACTACTAGGATGATAGTTACCTTCTTCATTGCCCATATTCGTGCAATTTCATCTTTTTGTGGCTTGTACTTCTCAGTCTTTTTCAGATCTTTGTCACACACTCGTACATCCTCAGGTACAGCAATGTCTATGATCTCCGTTTCCTTACCCTATTTTTATCTACTACAATAATGTCTCCGAGTATCAATGGTTGAATCACACTGGATTGTAAAACCCCACAAGATCTTATACGCATTATTCTCTGTAACGCCCTTCGGTTTTTGTAAAAATCTCTCAAGATCTTATGCACATTGTTCTCGGTGACGTCTTCTGGTTTATGCTTTTGTAAAATCCTACAAGATCTTAAACTGATTATTCTCGGTGACGCCTTCTGTTTTTTTGTAAAATCCCACAAGATTTTGTACTCATTAATTTTCGGTGGCACCTTCTGGTTCGCGGCATTTTGCCCGACTTCAGATCTAGGAGTCAAATCCTGCCGAGGTTGAGTTTGCTTTCATACTTTCGAGGTCGATAAAATAAGTATCAGTTAAACACTGATGTAATCGATTAGTCTCTTCCCCGAAATTTCAGGCCTTTTGCTTATGGTAGAAAAGATTATTATATCTATTATATCTATTATTTATATCTGTTATATTTAAAGTTTACAAGTAGCAAATCATTTGTTTTCAGAAAAGCTTCTTTCATCATTTCACCATGTTCAAATGTTATTTTTCTGTATCACAATTACTTGCGATGCTCGAACTGACACGACGGCGGCAGCTAAAGATTTAAGAGTTGACGGTGTGAAAAACGATTGCTTCTTTTCCAAACTTGAAATTAATTCTTTTCTTTTCTCATTTTCCAGAATTTGGAGCAAACCATATGAATAGTCTATGAACAATGTCTTACTACTTCGTCACGTTTTGGAGCAGTTATATTTCTCTATCAAATTAAACACGTTCATTTCTCTTTAATCATCCCAAACAAAGGATAGTTATCTTTTCATTGTTTGTTGTAATGGTAAGTCTTTTCCCTTTTAACTTGTCGACAATCTAACATTAATGGTGTATCCTGCAGAAAGAAAACAAACGAAGTTTGTTGATGTGGGAAATATAATGTATACAGTATGGATTTTGAACGTCTACTAATTAATCATTCAATTAATTTTATTTTCCAGTTTGGCGAAGACATCCAATCATAAAATATTGATAAACTATGGCGTGCTTTAAGAAAAAATAGTTTCTTAGAAAATGTGAAGTCGTGATTGCTTTGAGTCTTCCTTTAATTTATTAATCATATGTTCTTTTTTCAAAAGAAATTATTTTAATTGCTGTTTACATCTTGAAGTGGTTTATTTATATTGATAGCGCTTAACAGGGAGCAAATATATCTAACTGATGTATAAACACAAAAAAAATATCTACAATTATTAAGAACTCGATTAATGACATTTTCTTGAATTCCTATAGATTATTACAATGCAATAAATCCCAATGGGACAAACATGGAAGTATATTCAGAATCAGATAAAACGATCGTTAAGTTTAGAAGAAAAAAAGAAGAAAAGCATAAATTTCACATATAGTTCATGATGAAATTGTATACAATAACTGTTTCATTGACAATAAACATTATCCAAATTGCCAGTAGAAAAAATGATAATCAAAAAACTGTTTATTTGAAATATTTACTAAATTAGTTGATATGATTAAAAATTGCTATAGGACTCTTCATTGGTCAGGTTCGATCCTGTAGCCATGCATGCAGAAGCCTGGGTAGGGTGTTTCTTGAGAAAGACTAGCATTAACCCATGTATACAAGTTTCTTCTCTTCACGCAAGCCATTAAAAGGCCGATACGGCTTTGAGCCAGTGCCGTCGCAGGCGCTAGGGATATCCTAAGTAATCTCATCCTCTTTTATATTGCCATCTAGTTCTCCCTACAATCTATTTTTTTCTACCGTTATTTCTTTGCTAAATGCTATCAATTCTGATCTAACCTTTCTCTCCAGGCCGGAGTCCCACCACAAATTGTTGGTGATTGCTCCCGTCAACAATAATTTTAAATAATAATTCAGTAAACCAGCTTCTGTATTCTTTTTTGTGCAGTGGGAAGAATGAGCTCAACTTTCAGTAAGGTGATCTCTGTCTAAGGGTCTTATATAAAATCAGCTCAGCCGATCGCAGATTAGAACTGTAGACAACCTACACTAACCTTATCCACTGACCTAACAAATACTTTATCTAGATCTGGATGACTTGCTGTATGTACTCCATGGTCACACTGGCACATCAGTTGGAAACTTCTGAGCAAGTGTTCGACGATTTTGCACATCTTCCTTCTATGCAATAACCCAAAACAGTTCCTTCCGGCCGCTAAAATCGGAGGTTCAAGTCTTGTCCACGACATTGCGCTGTGTCAGGAGTTATGACACTTAAATCTACTCCAGATAGAGGTAATTAGTACCCCTGATATATTGATGCTAATTCAATAAGCAATGCTCCTCCCTTGCATGTACATACATACATACATACATAAATATATATATATGTACACACACACAAACACACACACACACGCACGCACACACGCACGCACGTACGCGCGCGCGCGCACACATATATATGATGTGATATAATAAGGCATGTGCAAATCTGAAAGGAAAATAAAGCATTGCTGAAGTTCTAATGCTGAAACTGATATATTTAGAAGTGAGGCTATGCTGGGGTAACTGAAGCTGACAGATAGCGCTGTCTGATACAGTAACGGTATTGCGATCTGGCAGTCTGCTAGGGTAACGCGTATCTCTCTCTGGATGTCTGCAACTGTAACGGGTATTTCTATCTCTTGTATCATGACATAGTTTTAGTTGCTACAGTTATTAATGAGATATGTTTTGGGGTAGTTCTCATAAACTCTTCCCTTCGCCACACATAACTACAGTTTCATACAACTGACACACAGGCAACACACACACACACACACACACACACACACACACACACACACACACACATATATATATATGTATGTATTTCTTTTACTCTTTTCCTTGTTTCAGTCATTTGACCGCGGCCATACTGGAGCACAACCTTTAGTCGAACAAATCGACCCCAGGACTTATTCTTCGTAGGCCTAGTACTTATTCTATTGATCTCTTTTGCCGAACTGTTACGTAAACACACCAACATCGGTTGTCAAGCGATGGTGGTGGGAACACACACACACACACACACAAACACACACACTGGCACATATATATATATATATATATATGTGCGAGTGTGTGTGTGTGTGTATATATATATATATAAATATATATATATTTATATATATATATATATATATATATATATATATATATATATATATATATATATATATATATATATATATAATATATATATATATATATATATAATATATATATATATATAATATATATATATATAAATATATATATATTTTTATATATATATATATATATATATATATATATATATATATATATATATATATATATATGTATATATATATATATATATATATATATATATATATATATATATATATGTGTGTATATATATATATATATATATATATATATATATATATATATATATATATATATATATATGTGTGTATATATATATATATATATATATATATATATATATATATATATATATATATATATATATATATAAAATGAGTGTATTTTTGTTTACAAATGCATATGTATGGGGGGGGGGTGCATTTGTGATTTTGTGGTGTTGTGTGTGAGTGTATGAGCGTGCATGCATGGGTTTCTCAGCGTGTGCATGTGTTTTTGTGTTCTCGAGAGTTCTTTCCCTTTTCTTTCAATCAGCATCTTGCGATATTTGGTTACGGATCTTCAGGATTCGAGTTCAATCGTCACCAATGTCAACTTTGCCTTTCCTCCATAAAACACCAAGGGGTATTGTCGAGTTAATTCAATCGGCAATACGTTCCTTTAAAATGTTGACTGTCTTCCTCTCTTAGTAAAACATCAAAAGAAAATCGTATTGGAGTTATTTCCCTTGCTCATTGCTTTTCGCTTTTAGATATGACTTGAGGGAACTTTTACCTAGTAATTGCATAGATAAACTCTGTCGTTTGCTGTTTTACAAATGAGTGTTATTATATATGTGATACCCTACCAGATTAGGATGGAACGATGGACTTCGCTTTTATCCTTTCTTAGTCTTCCAGGAGGAACCATTCGTCAATCTTGAGATACATTTCTTTACCAGACATGTCTTTTAAGTTACACCCGGGAAAAACTTAAATATCATTTGATATACAACAGCATTAATATAATGTTGTTAGCAGGACTGGTGTTCTGTCTTCTATCGACGTTATCACGGTTCCTGTTAGTTTAAGGTCTGGTAGAATCATTGGAGTGTTGGACGAGTTGTTTTGTGGCATTTCTTCATGCTCCTTATGTTCTGAATTCAAATAGCACCAAGGTAAACTTTTCCTTTCATCTTTCTGGGCTCTGTAAAATAAAGAATCAGACAAGTACTGGGGTCGATTCAATTAACTATCTCCATTTTCTACCCCCCCCCCCAAAAAAAAAGAAACCAAACAAACAACAACAAAAACTGATGGTCTTATGCCGAAATTAGAAAGAATTATTTTATGGAAATTTAAGGTGTTGGATTGGCAGCATTCTTAGAGTGCAGTCTGAGACGCTTCGCTTCATTTAAGGCGTGGGGCAACTTTTCCCGTGAAGTGGACCGCATGAGACATGACTCATCATCAGGAGGTAATTTTTCGTTGGCATGCCATTCAGAAAGTCCTGAAAACCGAAGTTTGATCACGACTGCTTTATTTCTTAATGACTCTTCACATTCTGAGTTCAAATCCCGCAGTGATCCACATTTCATTTCATACTTCCAAGCTCTATAAAATAAAGTGGCAATCAAGTACAGGGGTCGATGTAATGAACCTTTCCCCCTGCGTGCTAACGATTCTGGCAGTTGGCGCCGTCGGAGTTTAAATGTTATATTGATATGAATTGCATGTACCCTTTGAAAACACTGAAGGGAAAGAACTCTTTGGAATCAACGACCACATGATATTGAAGGAAAGTAAACGAGAGAGAACTTCAAATGCATCGAGGTCGAAACTCACTGTGAATAATGAGAACAAAAAAGAAGTTCCAAGTGTGATATAAAGACAAAGGGTTATTATTATTATTATTATTATTATTATTATTATTATTTTATGTTTGACTTTTGTTCTGCATTTGTACAAGTTGGATCCAAGTCTCGCCCAGAGACCTCAAGAGACAACAAATTAGAAGTTCATGTATTAATATTATTATTATTATTATTATTATTATTATTATTATTATTATTATTATTATTATTATTATTATTATTATTATTATTATTATTTCTTCGTAACATAGTGTAGGTAAAAAATACACCGGAGTCTTTAGTCATCTGTCAAGTCACAACAGATAATACTTTCCTTAAGATGTGCGATGTGCCCAAATAAAGCTGCTTTTTAAAAATCTATCTTTTCGCCTTCATTCTTGACTATTCGTGGGTCAAAGGGGCATGCAATATCAACTATATAGCATATGTGGTGCACATTGGCCACCACCACTAGGTCCAGTCTGTTATGTTCTAGCACCTCATGTGTTTATATTGAGAAATCCCAGAGGATTTTGTTAGTCTCCGACTCCGCCTCTCTCTGCGGTTTGTTCTCATACCACGTCTTGCTTCTCTCTAGCCACCACTTTTCGCACAGTTTCTAATGTAGCGCTTTCGCTACCTGATCGCGTCGCCACACCCTGTAGTGATTTTGGGAAAATCTAGGGCATTTGTTCGTGATTTGGGCAATGGTTTCATCCACACTATTGCAGATGCGGCACAACGGAGGCACTTGCTTATTCCTAAGGTTGATCCTCCAGTTCGTGGCAAAAGCTTAGTCTTGCGCTGCCCATATAGTGCTCTCGGTCTCTCTTTTTAATATTCTTTTCTTCAGCCAATCCCACCTATTTTTTCCAGCAACTTCTGTTGTTGCTTCATGGAATTGATTGTGTAGTCCCTTACTGCGTAATTCACTCTCTAGTCATCCAATCTGGTACTATTCTTCCATTAAGGCAATCCTGAAGTTGTTCCCTCAACCTCCAATGTAAACTACTAAATTTCTTTAACTAGTAACTTTGAACTAAATTTTGTCCTGGGCCCTTACAATTCGGCATTTTTCCTAACACTTTACTCATTAATGTACTAGTCAGTCTTAGGTCTGTCTACTTCTGACTTACTACTTCTTCCTTTACTTTCTTTAACCATACTGCATCTCCATTATGATTGACTGGCTTATCCCAAATATTACTCCAGAACTTTCTAGCTTCTTCTGCATTAAGTACTGTCTTCTCCACTATTTATTTGGTTAGAAAATCTCCTCTGGTCTGTCTCAAATAATCTATTCCGTTGATACTGATCTATTCTTTTCTGATATCTGGAAAGCTTACCTGTAACTGTTATGATACGCTGTTTCAATTCTTCTATGATTGTCCCAAATCCTTTCTTTTTGACAAAGTATCTTTTCTCAACAGAAGATGTAAATCCTGTGTATCTTAACTTGTTCAGTTTCCAGGCTTCTATTCCACTTAGATCTTGTCTTCAAGTCTTCACTTTATTTTGTAGTCTTCTTTTCCACATTTTCTCTTTTCTAAGCTTTCTAGTAACTACTACAACTCCTGAATAGATCAATAAGTTAATGTCACCTATATTTTTAGTATCTATCCTACTGATAACAGCATCTACTTTCCTAGTCATATCTAGCAACTTCCTTCTGTTGGTAGCTTTTAATGCTGGCAATCTTTTTCCTTAATTCTTTACCCATTACTCATGTAAAATCTTCTGATTCCTCACTTAAATCACTTAAATTGTTGGTGCCAGTTGTCCCTTCCTTATTGGTAGTGCTATTATTATTTTCTTCTTTAGGTTCTTCTTTGGTTTGAACTGTATTTCTTATGTTGTTTGTCTTTTCTACTGCCTGGTATTCCTTTTCCAGTTCTCTTGTGATATCTTCCACCTCCAATTCTGTCATTCACTTTCTTCTCCTAATAGTATTAGCTTGATCTACTAGTCTCTGCTCAGTCACTTTACACATACTCTTCTCTACCCAAAGTGTTAGCATCCGTTTTCTATAACCCTTTCTTTTAGGTTCACTTTCTAAATAGCACTGCATTACTATCCAGTTTTCTTCGCTGGTCCACTTCCTCCTCCTTACTCTATTATCTGCTGATGCTGTCTTAGGATAACAACTGTGGTCAGTCTGCATCTTTACTGAACCACTGCTGAGCGAGAGGTCGTCCAACCTCATTTTCGCTGTTACATAAGTGTTTCTACGCAAACTCTTGTCTCTTATAAACTGAGGTAAGGTAACGGTCGTCACCACCATCATGACTACTTAAATTATTTGACATCTGATAGTTTCAAGTAACTTTCTTGAAACTTAAAGTAACTTTCTTGAAACTTAAAGTAACTTTCTTGAAACTTAAAGTAACTTTCTTGAAACTTAAAGTAACTTTCTTGAAACTTAAAGCAAAAGACGAAGACAGATGTATTAGTTTGACGGTCGGAGAAAATGAAAAATTCTTCTACGTTTCGAGCCTACGCTCTTCAACAGAAAGGACTGAGAGGAGATAAACAGAGAGAGAGAGAGAGTGAGAGTGGAGAGAGAGAGAGAGAGAGAGAGAGAGAGAGAGAGAGTGAGAGAGAGAGAGAGTGAGAGAGAGAGAGAGAAAGAGAGAGAGAGAGAAAGAGAGAGAGAGAGAGAGAGAGAGAGAGAGAGAGAGAGAGAGAGAGAGAGAGAGAGAGAGTCTAAAACGTGTAGAGTTCAGTGGTACAGCATGACGAATGATTAGGAAAATGAGGTTGAAAGAGAAGGAGATAATAATACCAAAACAGGTTGAATGAAAGGGAGCTAATAATAGTACTACCCAAGAGAAGGTGCACGTGCTTGTATGTACGTAAGAATGATGTTTGTGAGTGTGTAAGTATGTATGTGTGACTAAGGGCGGGTGACTCTGACGTGTGAGAGTGTGTATGTGTGTGAGTTACGTGTGTGTTGTGTGTACGTGTGTGACGTGTGTGTGTGCATGTGTCACGTGTGTGTGTTGCGTGTGTAAATATGTATTGTCTGTGTTCGTGTATTTAGTGCTTGTGTGGGTGTGGAAGTGTGCATGATGGTGTGTGTACTGAGTTAAACAGTGTGTGTAGCAGCTCATACAGAGGTATGTGCGGTGACGCTATTGAAGATGGTGTGTGGGTGTATAGATGATGGTGTGTGGTGTAGGTGTTGAGAAGTGGTCAGTGCTAGTCTAGTGTGTGTGGAGTGGTGTGGGGTTGGTGGCAAATGAATAGAGGAGGTGAGGATAGTGTCAGAGGAAGAGAGGAGGTGAGTTGAGCCCATATGGTGCAAAAGAGAAAAGAGAGAAGGCGGGAGTCCGGGTGGCCTCTGTGCAAACAGAGTCCGAAAACAGACTGATATAGCGAATGTAGAGCGGAAATGGCGTGAGACCGGGATGTCATTGCCGAGTCTGATGTCTCGGAGGTGCTCTGCGAACCGGTCAGCCAAGCGGCGTCCCGTTTGACCGATGTACAGGGAAGGACAGAAAGAGCAAGAGATGCAGTAAATGACATTATTGGAAGTGCAGGTAAAGGAGTCGGTGATGTGATAGTGACGATGATGGGTGCCTGTGAGGAAGGTGTGTTGCAGAGGTAGGGGCCGATGCGATAGCGTGCGCGGCAGCAGGGGAACGAGCCAGGCTAGGAGGTGGCGTTAGAGAAGAAACTGTGGACAAGGAGGTTACACAGGTTATGGAATCGTTTGAAAGAAGGAAGGGGTAGTTTGGGGAAGATGTGCGAAGTGAAGAGGTTGGATTGGAGTCGCCGGAAGGCTCGGAGAATGATGCGTTGGAGGGGCAGGGTGGAGGGGTGGGAGGTGAGGGGAAACGGTAGTCGGGCAACGGCGGGGCGGGTGTGAGGAGAAAAAGCAGAGGCATGGTCCACAGTTCGTGCCCTGGCAAGGGCTATGCGGATAGTGGTGAGGGGATATCCACGTAGGATGAAGTGGCGTGCCATAAGTTGAGACTGAGTCTCAAAGTCATGGTTGTCATTGCAGAACCTGCGCAGACGGAGGAATTGGGAGTAGAGCTTGGTGTGGGTAGGGTGGGAGGATGAGACGTTAAAGTAGGAGTGTGAGTCAGTGTGTTTGTTGTGGATGGAGGTAGTGAGAGTCGGAGTGGTGTATGTTGACAGAAATGTCGAGAAATTCGACGGAAGAGTTAGAGATAGTGCAAGAGAATTCGAGGACAGCATGGAAGGATATATATATATATGAGTTTGGATAGATATATTATCCGGGTGGATACCGTATTCGCTCTCAGTTAAGTTCCAGTTAACGGCTACCCACAACGATCACTATTTAACACCCGTGACAATATGTTGTTAGTTACTCCGTGAATTCCTCCGATGGGTAATTCCGTTGAGAGAGAGAGAGAGAGAGAGAGGGGGGGAGGGGCTTGAAACGTCAAACACTTTCCCTGCGCATCATACTAATACACTTTGTTTATTGTTTCCTCACCTGTCCCTGTCTTCTGTTTTTGTATATTTGAGACACACACACATGCATACATACATATGTATGTATGTATGTATGTATGTATGTATGAGTGTGTGTCTCTGTAAATAAATAAACCGGTGTTAGTTTGTTTAGGTCCCCGTAAATTAGAAGTTCGGCACCAGGCTTTTGCCAAGAATTTAAGTATTGGGAGCGATTCTTTCTACTTAAACCCTTCAAGGTGGTGCCCCAGTATGGCTGCAATCCAGTGATAAAAGATAAAAGACACAAGATGATATCATGCGACAAACAAATCCCACATTTCTGAAATTGACAAACACACAATATGCACCGGAGTAATCTATGATAGTAACGAGATATCTATGATAGTAACGATAAAACCCTAACTATATGAAGAAAAAATTACAACCTGCATAACTTTACCAGTGCCACACCAGAGGTCATATAAAATGTGGAAGAGTTGTTTTTTGTTTCTTTTGTTTTTTTTTCCTGCTGCACCCTGTTGGTACTGTATAAACGGGGCACATATGTGTTTCTGGTAGCCAGATGTATATTTGAAAAAAAAAAAATAATAATAACACCTTCTGCCGGAAGGCAAATGAAAGATTACATATAATCGCGAGATGGACTGCGTGAAGCACAGTGTAGATGTGAAACTGAAATGTCAGTAAATACAAATGGTTTTTTTTGCTTCCATTTTATGTACACAGGCAATCAAAAGCAAAGAACATCAATAAACAGAGGTTGAACTTGGATTGAAGTTAAATATTATAAATATTTATCGAAATATACGATATGAATACATTTTCTTTTGCAGATTTCTACCAAAGGCTTCAATGAACAGCTTCGAGCAAAATATATACGTACATACGTGTGCATGTGTGTGTGTGCGTGTGTGTGTACATACATACATATATACGTACATACACGCACACACACATACACACATATGTATATACACACATTTCATTACTTATACATATGTCTTGTCTCAGAGCCGCACGGCCTATATTTCATTTGTTTAATGTACATTACTGTGCTGTGTTTGTTTTCGTTGTTATCCTCAACGTTCCATCGCTATTCCCAACAGCTTTTCATTGTTGACGCCACCAAAAGTGAACAATATTATCGTTAAAGGCGTGAAATTGTAATGAATATTTGGACGATAACTGAAGAGGAAAGAGTACGTCCGCGTCCTGTGTGAGAATTTTCCGTTATCATGGTTCTGCTTAATGTCTGAAACTTATATGTATGTATGTATGTATGTATGTATGTGCATATATGTCCGTATATACATACATATATACATACATACATACATACACACACATACATACATGCATACATACATACATACATACATACACACATACATACATACATACATACATACATACATACACACACACATACATACATACATACATACATACATACATAAACATATACATACAGTGGTGCCTTGACTTACGAGTTTAATTCGTTCCGTGACGGAGCTCGTAACTTAGATTACTCGTATGTGAAATCAATTTTCTCCAATGAAATGAATTGAAATGCCATTAATCTGTGTTTTTAAATAAGAAAAATGTACTTATAAATAAAGAATATTGTATTTAAAAACAAACAAACAATACAATAGAATGTATTGCAATAAACTGGTTTTATTAAGTATAATGTACAGCATTTACCTTGGAGATCAGACGACTTGAAGGTGCTGACGGAGGCGGAGGAGAAAGGCTGAATTGAATAACTGGATCTTATTCGCTGACTTTTGCCCTTTTCGTCACGCTTTCCTCACTTTCATCTGCAAGAGTTTTCAATAAAACCCTGTCCAATGAAGTGTGTTTCATCTTCTCTTTCAGAATGTTTCTGAAATGTGTTAAGCAAGTGTCACTAAATAGTGCCGTCGCACGTCCAGTTGCAACTTTTTCTGGGTGTTTCTTTTGAATAAAGTCTGAAAGTTTCAACCACATTCCCAACATTATCTTTATCGCACTTGTAGAAATAACCTCCTCCGCCTCCGCTGCATCACCTATTTCCTGAAAATTGTAACACCCTGCCAGCCCATATCGGTAATTCCGAGGCATATCACGATGTTATAGCGCTCCTTCCAGAACTCTCGAAGGGTGAGGTTTGTATTCACCGTCACCTCAGCAGCGGCGGAACAGATGCTTGGTGAAGAGTTTCTTGAAATTAGAAATCACCTGCTGGTACAAGGGCTGCAGGATAGGGGTGCTGTTGGGTGGAAGGTAGAAGACCTTTATAAATTTGAACCCTTGGAGGATGTCATCTTCGAGGTTAGGTGAGTGAGCAGGTGCATCGACCAGAACGCGAAGGGCTTGCAGGGATAGGTTATTTTCCTAGAGATATTTCTTAACGTCAGGACCAAAGACCAAATTCACCCACTCCACAAAGAACTGGTGACCTACGCCCTCGGGTTTGCTCTTCACATAATCTGCAGTTTTTCATTCAGAATCTTACGTAACTTAAGGCTCAGGGATTTTCCGAATATTAAACGAGATGTGGCTTAATCTTGCAGTCGCCGCTCGCATTGGTGTACAGTGCGAGGGTTAGCCTATCCTTCATGGGTTTGTGGCCTGGCATCCTCTTCTCCTCTGCTATTATATAAGTCTCCCTTGGCATCTTCTTCCAAAAGGTCCTCTCTTATCACAGTTGAAGATTTGCTGGGGGATGTATCCTTCGACTGCTGTATTTCCGGCAAAAGTTTTGAGGCAGCCGTCAGCTGCCTTCATATCCGCGCTCGCTACTTCACCATGCCTTATAAGGGAATGAATACCGGTCCTCTTTTTAAAATTCTCGATCCAGCACCAACTGGCTTTAAACGGATCACCCGATGCCTCGTCCATACAGGTGCCTGGGGTCTGCTACAGCAAATCAACGTAAATAGCTCGTGTCTTCTCGCAGATTATAGCCTTCGGCACGGTATTTCCTGTGAGCTGCTTCTCCGTCAACCACACTATCAGCAGTTTCTCCATATTTTCATGGGTAGTTTTCTACTGTTTAGAAATTATTTTAATGCGTTATAACCTTTATCGATTCCTTCTGCTTCAGTATGGTACAGATCGTAGAAGTGCTGCTACACTCGTACTGCTTCGCCAAGTGGACTACACGCACACCTTCATCATGTTTTTCGATAATTTCTTTCTTTAATCCAATGTACATTATCCGCTTCTTCTCAGCACTGTCCTTTGCATTCAGTTTCTTCGGACCCATGGTTGGAGAAAAGAAGTTTTGCGAAAGAACTGCAAATACAATTGCGAGCACAACACTTCTGTAGTCTGCAACGACTAAGTTAGCATTTTACCGCCCGTCTAGCTAACGATCAACTAACGATCTTCGCATTTGCTAACGTGCATGTCTGTCCAGCTATCGATCTACTAATGATCTTTGCACTTGCCAACGTGCAGGCTAACGTCCAGTAATAAACATTGAATCTCTTCAATCGAACTCTCATTCAGACTCCAATGGCTGAAGACTAGCCACGCGCTTGAAACTTAGAGCACCAAGGATTCTGAATCAAATTGTTCTGATCTATCTATCTATCTATCTATCTATCTATCTATCTATCTATCTATCTATCTATCTATCTATCTATCTATCTGCTCCGTCATTCAAGAATGGCACGTGTGAATGACGGAGCCACCATGAGCATAACCCTATAAAGGAGTAAAAAAATCAAGAAAAAAAAACAAAAAGGCAAAAGAGAGTCACCTACTGTTATGGTTTCTTAAATGACAATGACAATATTGGCCAAGGTTACCGTGGTCTTTTCCGTAGGCTTTTCTTTCCACGGCTAAACCTAAACTGTCGCCCCTTTTTTACACGAGAACATTGCTGTGATACACGATCCCTATTGATCGCTTTTTTTTCTTGATCCCTTTTGATCGACCCCTGCCTTTTTTTCTCTCTCCTTCCCCCTCCCAAAAAGGGAAGCTCTACATTGTATTTGTCCCTTCTGTGTAAAGCGCTGTGTGGCTAATAAAAGAAATGTATCTATCTATCTATCTATCTATCTATCTATCTATCTATCTATCTATCTATCTATCTATCTATTTATCTATCTATCTTTGAGTTTCCGTCAACCAAATGCGCTCACAATGCTGTCATCGATCGAAACTCATAGTAAAAAGCCCAACATGCCTCGCAGTAGGACTGGGCCCAGAACCATGCAGTTAGAAAGCAAATTTCTTACCACACAGCCACATCCGGCT